>NC_023750.2:10121598-10224083 GCF_000499845.2 Phaseolus vulgaris | reverse complement strand
GCTGTTTACGCGTGATCTGTTCGGTGGAAGTTCGAGTTCTTTCGTTTGTTTGGCTGTTCGCGGGGAACGTTGGTTTCTGGTGAAGTTGCGGTTTTCGTTGAAGGCTTACGGTGTTCTTGAATTTTCTTGCGCAAGTTTCGCGCTATTTTCTCTTATTGATCGCTGATTCGATCGTGGCTGAAGTGTTGTTCGCTGCATTCCTGTGTTTCGCTGAAGTTAATGAGAAAAATGAGAAGCAATCGTTCCAGTCCCGTGGCGCCTGTCGCTGCTGAAGGCGACGCCGCCATGACCATGGCACAGATGGCAGAGATGATGCGCTCGTTACAGGCAATTGTGGAAGCTCGCGCGTAGAGCAGGCAAGGATACATGAGGACCTGGTCGCCTCTCGCGCCAGAAACGAGGAGCTCAGCAAGGTGACTGAGGAGCTGCGTCGAGCTCTTCAGGAGCAACAAGGACGTTTTCTGTTGAAGAGGCGGCGCCGTCTACGCCACCTCGTGTTTTCCCAATGCTTTTGTTCAGGCGATTACCGACACGCCTATTCCCACGAGCGTGGTTCCGGTTAAGCAATCTTTACCGGCGTGGAGGATCCAGAGGCTCATCTGACCACGTTCCACACGCAGATGATGCTGTCGGGAGGGTCAGACGCCGTCTACCGCAAGATGTTTGTGAGTACGCTCCAGGGAACGGCGATGGAGTGGTTTGTGAGCTTGCCTAACGGCCACATAACCAATTTTCAACAGTTCTCGAAATCTTTGTCGAGCAGTACATTGTGAATAAGGCACGCCCAGGGTGTCCTATGATCTGTTTGATATAAGGCAGTACCATGGGGAGTCCCTCAGAGACTACCTCAATCGCTTCGGAGCGCAGATGGTCAGATCGCCAGCCAAGGATGAAGAAATGCTGGTCTATGCCTTCAAGAAGGGCGTGCAGCCAGGGCCATTCTGCGAGGCCTTGATCAGGGCTCATCCAGCGACGTTTGCTGAAGTCAGGCGACTTGCGGTGGCCCACATCGCCGACGAGAGTGAAGTCGTCGAGAAGAGAGGCAGCGTGGCTCCCGCCAGGCCACGCGCCCAGTCCAGGATCCAGCCGCAGAGGGTGCTGGAAACGGCGGCGGCGGCCAGAAAAGACCAAAGGATTCGCCATCCTTACGACAGGAGAAACAAGGGAAGAAGCCAAGCACGCCAACAACCAGCACGCCAACAACCAGCACGCCGGGAATACAATCGCCCGCCTAAACACAAATTTGTCATGGGACTAGCGGACCTGATCGCTATCCTAACATATCTGCTAGGTTGAAAGCGCCTGAGAAGGTGGGCGACAAGGTGCTGGGGACAAAGCCGGACGCCTGGTGCGAGTTCCACCAGTGTTTTGGCCACACTTGGACTCGTGTTTGTCTTTGGGGTATCAGCTCGACGATCTGGTTAAGAGCGGGTTCCTAAATGACTATCTGCTGGATAGAAGGACGGGGGGAGCGTCGAGTTCCCAGCCAGCAGGTGGAGAAGCCCAGCAACACGAGATGCCTATCCATGGGGAGATCCACACCATTGCAGGGGGTTTCTCAGGTGGTGGATGTACCGCATCGCAGAGGAAAAAGTATGCGCGATCGGTGATGGCAGTGGACATGTTTGAAGATCACTCGCCGGAAGTGGACATTACGTTCACAAAGCAAGATCTTCGGGACGTTGTGCCTCATGACAACGATCCCATAGTTATTTCGTTGGTTACGGCGGGAAGGAAGGTCCACAGAGTTCTGGTGGACCAGGGAAGCTCGGCAGACGTGATGTTCTGGCCGACTTTCACGCAGCTGGAGTTGCCCCTTGACCAGCTAAGGCCCTATGGAGGGTGCTTATATGGGTTCGCTGGCGACCAAGTGGAGGTCAGGGGGTACATTGAGCTGAGAACCACGTTTACAGATGAGGCTGGATCGAGGACGGAGAAAATCAAGTACCTCATAGTAAACGCTCCTTCAGCATATAACATCCTGTTGGGAAGGCCCACTCTTAACAGGATAGGCGCCATTCCGTCGACTCGGCACATGAAGGTAAGTTGCCGTCCATGGAAGGGGTGGTGATCACGATCAAGTCTGATCAGAAAGAGGCGAAAAGGTGCTATGAGAATAGCCTGAAAAACAAAAGATCAGTGAGTTATGTAACAACCACCCCACCTCCCGGTGTGAAGCCCAGACCGCCGGTAACAGAGGAGGCCGTCGGAAGGGATGTAGAGATGGTAGACGCTGAGCTAGGGGAGAGGAATGCTGGCCTGGAGGAGGAAGAGGCGCGGAATCGCCCCGAGGAAGCAAGGGAACAGGGAATCGCCAGGGTGGTGATCGCCAGAGAATCCAGGCCCAAACTGTCGAGCAGTGGCTCGAGAAGGAGATCGGAGGGAAAATCTTCAAGCTCGGAAGATCTCTGGAGGTCGATCTCCAGGACCAGATCGCCAAGGTGATTGAGCGGCATCTGGACGCGTTTGCTTGGTCCGCTTCGGACATGCCCGGGATCGATCCCGACTTCTTGTGCCATCATCTGGCGATGGACAACATGGTGAGACCGGTGCGACAAAGGAGAAGAAAATTCAATGAGGAGAGGAGGCAGGCGATCAGGGACGAAACACAGAAACTCCTCGCTGCAGGCCACATCAGGGAAGTCCAGTACCCTGAATGGTTGGCAAATGTCGTACTGGTGAAGAAGAGTAACGGGAAATGGCGCATGTGCGTCGATTTCACCGATCTGAACAAAGCTTGCCCAAAGGATTCGTATCCTTTACCAAGCATTGATGCCCTGGTTGATAGTGCTGCAGGGTGCAAGCTGCTGAGTTTCCTGGATGCCTTCTCGGGCTATAATAAGATCAAGATGCATCCCATGGATGAAGAAAAACAGCCTTCATGACGGAGAGGTCGTGCTACTGCTATAAAGTGATGCCGTTTGGGCTGAAGAACGCGGGGGCCACGTACCAAAGGCTGATGGATCGAGTACTTGCACCAATGCTGGGAAGGAACGTGCAAGCTTACGTCGATGACATGGTTGTGACCTCGCAGGAAAAGAGCAAGCACGTTGCAGACTTGGAAGAATTGTTCATGACGATCGCCAAGTTCAAGTTAAAGCTCAACCCGGAGAAATGCATTTTCGGCGTGGAGGCTGGAAAATTTTTGGGTTTTCTCTTGACTGAAAGAGGAATAGAAGCTAACCCAGACAAGTGTGCCGCCATCTTGGCGATGAGAAGCCCGGCTACGGTGAAAGAATTCCAGCAGCTAACAGGTCGGATGGCAGCCCTATCTCGCTTCGTGTCAGCTAGCGGAGAAAAGGGGCATCCCTATTTTCAATGTCTGCGGCGCAATAATAAGTTTGCTTGGACGAAAGAGTGCGAGGAAGCTTTCGTCAGCTGAAGGAGTATCTGGCGAGCCCGCCGGTTCTGTGCAAACCGCTGGCGGGAATCCCTCTCAGGTTGTATTTCGCTGTGACTGAGAGGGCGGTGAGTGCGGTGCTCGCCCAGGATCAAGATCAGGCTCAGAAGCCTATTTATTTTGTGAGCAAGGTGTTGCAGGGCCCAGAAACGAGATATCAGGCCCTGGAGAAGGCTGCGCTGGCTGTAGTGTTTTCGGCGAGGAGGTTGCGCCACTACTTCCACAGTTTCACAATACTGGTGATGACTGACCTGCCCATCCAGAAGGTCTTGAAGAAACCTGACGTTGCGGGAAGAATGGTGAAGTGGGCAGTGGAGTTGTCAGAGTTTGACATTAAATACGAGCCCGAGGCCCGATCAAGGGGCAAATCTTTGCAGATTTTGTGGTTGAGCTCTCATCGGAGGCGACGCGGGTTGAGGGAGACGATTTCCGTTGGGTGCTTTCGGTGGATGGATCGTCGAACCAGCAGGGCAGCGGTGCTGGAGTCATATTGGAAGGACCCAACGGCGTGCTGATCGAACAATCGTTGAGATTTGCCTTCAAAGCCAGCAACAACCAAGCAGAGTATGAGGCGCTGATCGCCGGGATTTTGCTGGCCAAGGAGATGGGAGCTAGGGTGCTGATGGCTAAGAGTGACTCACTGCTAGTCACAGGGCAAGTAACAGGCGAGTTCCAGGCTAAAGATCCACAAATGGCGGCTTACTTGGCGTATGTACAGGAATTGAAGAGTTCCTTTGCCTCCTTTGAAGTAGTACATGTGCCAGGGAGCAGAATGCCCGAGCTGACTTGCTTGCTAAGCTCGCCAGCTCAGGCAAGGGGGGTAGGCAGAGGACGGTGATTCAAGAAACTCTGAAGACGCCGAGGGCATTTGTAGCAGATCACCTGGTCCTTCAGATAAGCAAGTCGACGGAGAGAGCAGCGAGAAGCCATAAGTCTTTGACGCAAGAAACTCTGAGATCGCCGAGAATTAGAGCATGTCGAGGAGAGAAGGTGGACGTGATGCAGGTCTGCGCCGCCCATGAGCCAGACACTTGGATAACGCAATACAAACGGTGCCTGGCAGATGGCCTCCTCCCGCTGGATCCAACAGAAGCTAGGAAGGTAAAGAAAAATTCCAGCAAGTACACGTTGCTTGATGGCGATCTGTACAGGTTTGGGTTCACTCACCCACTCCTGGAATGCATACACGGCGAGAAGTGCACGAGAGTTATGGCAGAGCTCCACGAAGGTATATGTGGAAGCCACGTCGGGGGTCGAGCTCTGGCCGCGAGGACTCTCCGTGCAGGCTACTATCGGCCATCCATGAGAGAAGATTGCAAGAAGTATGCCCAGTGCTGCAAACAATGCCAACAGCACGCCGATTGGCACAAGGCACCTCCCGAGGAGTTGAAGTCGATCTATAGCCCTTGGCCGTTTCATACTTGGGGAATCGACATCCTGGGACCTTTCCCGCTGGCGATCAGGCAAATGAAGTACTTGGTGGTGGCGATTGAGTATTTCACCAAGTGGATTGAAGCAGAACCAGTGGCCCAGATCACCGCACACAAGATCGAAGGTTTCGTATGGAAGAACATCGTGTGCCGGTTTGGAGTGCCTAAGCGCCTGGTATCAGATAATGGGACGCAGTTTGCAAGCCACCTGTTGAAGAAGCTTTGCGAAGGGGTGGGAATTCAACAAGTGTTTGCATCCGTCGAGCACCCTCAAACAAATGGCCAGGTGGAATCAGCTAATCGGGTGTTGTTGAGAGGTTTGAAAAGAAGGCTTGAGAAAGCCAAGGGAAGTTGGGCTGAGGAGGTGCCCCGTATAGTCTGGGCGTACCACACCACTGAGTAGTCAGGAACCCATGAGACCCCGTTTAGCTTGGTCTATGGGTGTGATGCCATGATTCCAGTGGAGATCCAGGAGAGCTCGCCGAGATTCCAGAACTTCGTAGAGGAAGACTCGAATGAAGAGAGAAGGCTGAACCTGGATCTGCTGGATGAGGTCAGGGAAGAGGCAAGGTTGAAGGCTGAGGCCGTGAAGAGAAGGGTTGAACGAAGATACAACTCTAAGGTGATGCCAAGGCAGTTTAGAGAGGGCGATCTGGTGATGAGGAAGGCCCACCAGTACGAGATGGAGAATAAATTGTCACCCAAGTGACTGGACCATTCAGAATAACCGAGGCGCTCGGGAACAGGGCCTACCGCTTAGAGACGCTGGAGGGAGGGGCGATCCCTCGCACCTGGAACGCCACACACCTGAAGTTGTAGTATAGTTAAGAGCTTTGTAAGTGAAGACAAACACAATGTTATATTACAATGTCTCTGTTAAAACAGTTTGAAGGGGGCACTCTTTTTTCCCTAAGGAGGGTTTTTAATGAGGCCACCCAATAAAAGAAGAGTTTTCGAAGTATAAGGTGTTTTCAGATTGCATGTGTGCTATTTTCAAAAGTTTTGAAGAAAGACCTTGTCATTTGTACATGATTTAAGGCAAGAAAAGATATATCGCGTGCTTGCTAAAAAGTTTTAAGTCCTCATCGTTTTTCGGCGATTGGAGGCACCAGTTAAGTGTTAAGTCCTCATCGTTTTTCGGCGATTGGAGGCACCAGTTAAGTTTTAAAGTCCTCATCGTCTTTCGGCGATCGGAGGCACCAGATGAAAGACCTCAACGCCCTCGCGCGTCCTGAGGCAAGTAAAAGACCTTCTCGCCGTCGAGCGAGTGCAGGCGAGAAAGAGAAAAAGTCCTCCGTGTTTCTGGGAGCGAGAAGATGTAACTCCTGAGGCAATGTAGAGGCAAGTTAAAAGACCTCCTCGCCGTCGAGCGAGCGCAGGCGAGAAAGAGTAAAAGTCCTCCGTGTTTCTGGGAGCGAGAAGATGTAACTCCTGGGGCAATGTAGAGGCAAGTTAAAAGACCTCCTCGCCGTCGAGCGAGCGCAGGCGAGAAAGAGAAAGGTCCTCAGTGCATCCAGGGGGGAGGAGATGTACACCCTGGGCAAGTTGAGGCACCAGATAAAGTCCTTCTCGCCGTTGAGCGAGTTCAGGCGAGTTAAAAGACCTTCTCGCTTACGTGCGAGCATAGGCAAGATAAAATCCTTCTCGTCTCGAACGAGTTCAGGTATGGCGAAGAGGGTGGAAGAAGCTTGAAAGGTGGCTAAGGTAGGTTCGAAGAGAACGCCTAGTCAGCCGGTCTTTTGCTCTGAAGTTCAGGGGGGCAAAGGAAGATCCCAAAGGGCGCTTCTACCCTAGATAAAGAAACGATTGCCAAAGCATGAGGCTAGGAAAGGCTGATGTTACCAAGAGGTCTTGGCGATCGGGAAGAGTTTAAACGACGGCGAGAAGGTTGAAAGACTTGTTTGATAAAGCAGGTCGAGTGGGACGTTGTTTGAGCCAATGATTGAGTTACAGTTCGTTGCTTGAAGGGTATTCTTGCAATAAGGTTAGTTGCCTTAAGGGTACAAGTTGTTTAAAGTGATTATTGCTTAAGTTTGAATTGGCTCGAGGCAGTTACGTCAAAAGTCGCGTTTGCAAAATCACTAAGTTAAATCCGACAAAGTTAAACATGCAAAGAAGGTTAAAGCGCTTAAAGGAGTCAGGGGAGAGAATATCCAAGCCTTGTGATTGAAATGAGTATCTGTTAAGAATACATAGGCGCGAGTTTATTACAAGATATATACAAGGGAAATCATAAAGTAGCAGATGAGGTGGAGTTGATTAGTCTTCAGCAGGAACGACCTTTCCATCTACTACTTCGTTGTTCAACGACACCATGCTGAGGTCAAGATCGGGGAATAGGCATGCGAATTGTTCCCGAGCGGCTTCGAATCCAGCAGCCAGAATCTGAGCAGAGTTTAGCTTAAGTTCTTCAATTTGCCCTTGAAGTTCTTCAACCTGTTTCTTGAGCTCTTTGTTCTGCTGCTCCAGCTCTTCAACCTGTTTTCGGAGTTGTTCGTTGGTCTCTTGAGCATGGAGAAGGTCGTCAGTAACCTTCTTGGATTCCGTTTGAGCTTGGGCCAACTCAGCAGCCATCTTTCCTTTCTCCTTGTTTGCCTCGGCGAGATCAGCCATGGCGTCGTCCCTCGCTTTTTCTACTTGCCCAAGTAGTTTCTCCCGGTCGATCGACCTTTGCTCCAGTTTTTGCACCTTAGCGGCGTCAGCTTGCATGCGAGCCTCCAGGTCGACCGCCTTGGCACGAAGGGGCACAATTTTGCTTTCTAGCTCAACTTTCTCTTGGGCAAGATCATGAACTTTGCGGCGAAGGTCAGCAGCTTCCTTGCGCGCCAACCTGAGCTCGGTACTCATTGCATCCTCCACTCGGGAGTGTTCGATTTCTGCGAGCGTCAGGTTGAAGGATAACTTCTCCACCTCGACCTTCATAGTGCTGTTTTCGGTCTTGAGGTTGAAGAGATCGTCTTGAAGCCTCCTGGTGGAGCTCTCCACGGCCCTGGTTATGATCGCGAGGATATCCTCTGCTATGGTTTTCAGTTTGGCGGTTAGAGGTTCCCACATCCTTGTAACTTCGAGGGAAAGGTTTGCTGCTTGGAGAGGCGCCAGGGGGGCTTGTTGAGGGTTCTCGCCGCCACCTTCCTTAGCAATATCTTCAGTGGTTGCTTCATGGCGTGGCGACGCAATCGGGGATTCGGTAATCAGGATTGGAGAGGTATGAGCCACCTCATCCCCGATTGGAGCATTTTCTGCAACTGAAGCGTTTGAAGGGGGGCCCCCTCCTGCTGACACGTATGGCGTAGAGGCGCTTGGGGGGTCCTCCAAGAAATTTGGCTCTTGGGCCTCAGCTGCAGGTGGCGCAGTGGCCAGTGGAACCGCTTGGACTGGTGATGAAGGAGCTTGTGGTGTTGGCGATGAGGGAGGAGGAACAGGCGTTGATGGTGGTGTTGAGGTTGGAAGAGGGGGTGGGGCAGGTGGTGAAGATGGTGCCACCCTTTTCCTCTTCGTAACGAGGCCATCCTCAGTGACCTCGTCGTCCTCTTCCTCCTCCTCTTGGATGACTTGGGGGGCTTTCCTTCTGGGTCTCTTAAGGACCAACTTTTTGCGTTGGGCGGGTTCCTTCGGTGGTGATCGCCCATGGACAATGGCGGCCTCCACCACTGAGTTTGGTACCGTTTGGGAACCGCTCGCCAACTCGTGGTTTCGGGCGAGCGCCTTCAACTCGGAGAGCATGTTCCTGGGCAACATGTCGTCTGCATGGAATGAAAATGCGCGAGTTAACTCAAGGGAAACGAATAAGTGCATAAGTGTAATAAAGCAGCAAAGCAGGTAGTATATGCAGGAAAGGTAAAACCAAAGTCTTGCGCATAACGCACAAGACGCCCAGAAACAGCTAAAACAGAAGCAATATCAAGACGAGGGTGTAATGTCCTAACCTATTCGGATATCTAGCTGGTCTTCGTAGAATTCGAAGCATATCAAGGTGGCGGTGAGGAATGATACATTGGCGTCCGCCACCTTCTTCCAGAAGAGACAAAGGTCTCTGTCCAAAGCTCCCATGCTATCAGGACTTCTGGGCCTCCTGAAGCAGCTCTTGGACTCCTTTTTCCCCTTGTCCACCCAGTACAAGGGGAAACCGTCAAGAAGAGAGGTGTCCTTGTCGTTTGCACGTACTTGGACAAATTTCCCCTTCCAGTCTTTGTACGATTGCTGGAAGATGGTAAAGATGGACCTCCCAGCAATCGCGTTCAAGCTGACCCACAGGCGGTCTCCTGGGTGCTTGGCCTCGAAAAGGAACAAAAACACGTCCACCGACGCGGGCAACCCCAGGTGGGCGCACGTCACTTGGAAGGCTCGAACAAACGCCCAGCTGTTGGGATGAAGCTGGGCGGCAGCAATGTTGAGCTCAGTCAGAAGTTCCCTCTCGAATCGAGTGAAGGGGAACCTGAGCCTGACCTTCTTGAACAGAGTCGTATAGACAAAGCAGAAGGGCCCGTCGGCGCTTACTTTGTCATCAGCACACACGGGCAGGTCGGCGGGGCAAGGCAGCACCATCATTTTTTCGTCGTGCTCCTTGTGAAACAATTGGTAGACCTCATCTCCCTTAGTCAGCCGCAAGACTGCTCCCGCGGTGTTCACAGAGGACGTCTCTTTTAGGAGGGTTGGGGTGGCCCAGGGATATAATGTTTTGAAGTCTGGCAGAGGGACGGGGGCTCCTCCAGCATTAGGTGGAGTCGCCTGGGCCAGGGCAGATTGGGAAGATGCAGGCCTCTCAGCCTGCGAAGAGGAAGCGCCACGAACTTGTGTTGAGTCGTGTGCTTGTGAAGGAAGGTTTCGTGCTGATGGAGGGGGGTTCGGGGTAATCTTGGTGCGAGTCATGATGGCAGCTGCAAAGGAAGAAGAAAGGAAAAATGATCAGGGGGGTTACGAAGGCTGACTCGATCATAGAAGGAAGGTGAAAGACGAACGAATGTGAGTTCGTTGCGACGATCGACAAAGCCCTAAGTTACACAGAAAGAGAAATGGAAAAACAACCCACAGCGTATGCACCAAGCAGTTACAGGATGATGCGAATCGGTGAAAATGCAAGGAAAACCAGCAGATGAAGGAAAGTAATTACCTTTCGATGATCAGGAAGACGATGGAGGAAGATGGTGATCTGGAGCGTTGAAGAGCGTTGAGAGTTTTCGCAGAGGGAAGTTAGAGCGTTTGCAAACACGAAGAAAGTGATGGAACAGTGGAACGAAATGGGTTTAAGGGTTTTCGAAATGGTTTTAGGAAGCGCTAACGGCAGATAAAGAGAGCCGTTGATGAAGCCACGTGTTGAACGATGAGTGAAGGGTTTGGTGGAGCGTCAGAGCAGCAGAAAGTACAATCGCTTGGAATTCTGCGTCAGTGCCACGTAGATCGATGTTAACGAAGGCTCTTTCAGTCTTTTCGCTAGACAAGTCTTCCTTAAGACTGGGGGGCTTGTGTACCGCCCTGGTGATCGGGTGTGATGACGTGGCATCCTGCTACAGTGTAGGCGTGTTGACAAGACGCCAGGTTGGCAGAAGGGAAGGAAGTCGGGGGGCACGTGTAGTCGCCAGTTGTTGAGCTGGCGTGTTCCGATTTCCAGCTTACCAGAATAGGCGATCGCCAGGTTGAAGATGAAGTCGCCAGATGTAGACCCAGGCGACCAAGCGGTCGGAGATCGCCAGAGCGAGCACATCGCCGAAGATGAAGGAGAAGCAGATTATGAAGGCGGCCGGCGAGACCACAGGGAAGGTGTATGAAGGCCCTAACTCGCCAGTTCCAGTAGAGATCGCACTCCTAAGTTAGCTATGCACTGGGCAGTACCATGCATAAGTAACTTAGCCAAAATGAGAGTAGAAGCAGCGCCAAGTCAGGGAGCCTCCAGATGATGGCACGTGTACAGTTGGATGCGAGCCACGTGTCCGAGTCTGTAACTGCCAGGAGAGAGAAAGCCACCAGGTATATAAGAGTTCTTAACAAACTTTCTGAGGTACGCACGTTCAGTTCATACACTTTACGCTTGCGAGTGATAGAGCTGATTGTGAGAGAGGATTTGCACGGTTCTAGTTCTCTTAGTTTTTGGTGATACCGTCACTGACTTGAGCGTCGGAGTGCGATCGGCCGCAGCGGCGCCGTATCGTTTCTTTGCAGGTTCTTGAAGTAGATCCCGGAGAGGAACGAAGGTGAGAAGCGGTGCGCACGTCGATCCTTTGACGAGGCATTCTCCAGCGTTCCAGTCAACAGGCAGGATCATAAGTGCTCTTTTACAAATCAGGAGGCCTGAAGGTTGTTCAGATAGAAGTATCTTTTCATTTTTTTTCAAATTTTTGTCCTATCCGAATGACCTTGTGGGAATGAACACCCTTCTCCCACGCTTCAGTTGTGTCCCTGAGGACTTTCTCTTGATTTTCTAATATATTTTTTTCATTTTATCTATTTTGTTTCATTTGTACTTGGTCCTTTACCACTTGTGAGGGTGATAAAGGATAAGTATAAACTTCTTTTCCCTATGGGTAAAAGTAATTTCGTTGGTAAGACCATTATGGATAGTTTTTTGTCAAATTGTCATGTTCTTCCCAATAAGACGTGGCAAACTGCCATGGGTACCACATCACATAAAATTTCATCTTTATAATTCCCCATAGAAAAACTGACTTTTACCCACTTATCTACAGTTAAGTCTCCATCTTCATTTGGTCATTGAAGTTTGTAAGGTTTTGGATGGGGTATAACTTGTAGATCAAGCTTTTCGACCAACCTAGTGCTACAACAATTGCAGCAAAATCCACTATCCATAATGAGAGAACAAGTGTTTTCTAAAACTTTACATCTTGTGTGAAAGATGTTCTCTCTTTGTGTTTCATGATTCATGCTAGGTTGATTGTTGAGGGCTTTTCTAATCATCAATAATTCCCCACACATGGATATGCCCCTCACTTTCTTCTTTTTCTTCTCCCCCGCTAGACTCATCATCTTGGCTGCTATATTCATCCCTCCCTCTTCAAATCATTCCCTTGTTGGATTTCTCGGGGAAAAAACTTTGGAGTCTCGGGGAGTTTTCTGACACTTCTACTAGTATCATGGCGTCTGACCCGTACACCAGACTGAAAGGCGTCTCTCTCGTTGTTGACTAGAGAGTGGTGTGGTATGACCACAAGATTCTGGGAGTTTCTTCCGACCAACCCCTTTTTGCCTTTTCAAACCTTCTCTTTAGAACTCTTAATAGGACCCTGTTGGCCGACTCAACATGGCCATTCGTTTGGGGATGTTCAACTGAGGCGAAAATCTGCTTGATCCCTAACTCCGTGCATAGTTTCCCGAGTTTTCGACTTTCAAATTGGGTTCCATTGTCTGAAACCAGGTGTCTAGGAATTCCAAAATGACATGCAATATTCTTCCATACGAAATGTTGGACTTTGTGAGCAGTTATCTGGGTAACCGGCTCAGCTCCAATCCACTTGGTGAAATATTCAATAGTAATGATGAGGTACTTCATTTGATGTAGGGCTAAAGGGAATGGGCCCAAAATATCAATTCCCCAAGTATGAAAGGGCCATGGACTGGAGATAGACCGCAACTCCTCTAGCGGTGAGTGGCTCAAGTCGGCATGCTTCTGACATTGTTCACATCTCTTAACATATTTCATACAATCCTTCTTCATCGTCAGCTAGTAATACCCTGCTCGAATGACTTTCAAAGAGAGAGCTCGCCCGCCGATGTGAGTGCCACAAATGCCCTTATTTTGTTCGGACATTATCCGCACGCATTGGTCTCCACTTACGCAGGTGAGGAGTGGATGAGTATAACCGTATCGGAGGAGATAACCATCCACTAGGGTGTACCGGCTTGCGTTCTTCTTGACAATCTTGGCCTCTATGGGTTCGGAAGGGAGTAGTCCATCGACTAGATATCAAACGTACTATGTTAGCCAAGTGTTTGCCGAGCTTATCAACAGGATCTCAAGGTGGTCGTCTTCGAGAGGCCCCTGGATGGTCGTCCTTGGTTACCTCAGGGTTTCCTGTATCACATACCAGTGTTGTCCCCCTTTCCTCGAGTTGGGCAATCTGGATTGTAGGTCTGCTCGAGAGTTTTGTTCTCTGGGAACATGAACAAGGTCAAAATTAGAGAAAGAAACTCTTAGAATCTTACATACCCGAGATATGAGGCTAGCTACAGGTCTTTAGCTTGATACTCGTCGGAGACCTGCCTCGTTACGAGCAGCGAGTTGCTCTTCACTAACAAGCGATGAGTTTTAAATTCCTTTTCCAACAACATTCCTATTATTGGGCCTTGTACTCGGCCTGGTTGTTACTCGCCTTAAATGCGAACCTAAGGGATTGCTCGATTAGGACCCCATTTGGTCCCTCCAGTATGATGTCGGCTACGCTTCCTTGTTGGTTGGAGGACCCATCAACAGAAAGGATCCATAGGAAATTATCTGGATCGAGTTCGGAGCCTTTGGGTGAGAGCTCTGTCATGAAGCATGTGTATACCTGGCCCTTGATCGGTCCACGCAGCTCATAGTGCATGTCAAATTTTGATAACTCTATGGCCCACGTACCATCCTCCTTGCAATATCAAGTTTCTAGAGGACCTTCCGGGTAGGTAGGTCGGTCATTACCACTACGGTGAAACTTTGAAAGTAGTGGCATAGTCGTCGAGCTGTTAACACTACTGTCAAAGCTGCCTTTTCGATAGTCTGGTACCGAATCTACGAACCCTGCAACACTTTACTTATAAAGTAAATTAGTCTATGTGCCTTCCCTTCCTCTTGTAAGATAATCGAGCTTATGGCTCGGTCGGTTACTGAAAAGTACAAATGAATAGGAAGTCCCGAAGTAGGCTTGCTAAGAATAGGTGGATTAGCCAAGTATTCTTTAACTTGATAAAAGCCTTTTTCACACCCGTAGGTCCAAATGAAGCGGTCGTTCTTCTTGAGGCATTGGAAATAAGGATACCCGTTATAGCCACTAGCCGATAAAAAATGCATTAGGGCAGCCATGCGCCCAGTTAATCGTTGTACCTCCTTAATACAAACCAAGACAACAAGAAGATGACCAAGGATGCACATTATGAAAGGTCATCTCAACATTCAAGTGAAGACCTCACCAGAGGGAGAAATGGACAAAGACTAGAGCATCTCAAGTTCTTCCTACTGGTCTTCTTAAGAAAAAAATAAGTTTTAAATAATTTGGGCTCACTTTGGGGGTCCAAATAACAAATATAAGCTAGAATAAGGTACCTTTAGCATGATAGGGGGTGTGGGTAGCATTTTAGCTTGTTCTTAGCCCTTTTGGGAGGCATTTTGACCTAGTTTCTAGAAGGACAAGCCTAAGATGCGGGTTTGACTTAGTCAAACCCTAAGGCTGCCCATTTTTTCCATTTTCCCATCCTAAGGCTCCTTCACCTATAAATAAGAGGCTTACCTAGTGTATTTTACAAGTTGAAATTAATAGAAGAAGAGTTACTCTACACAAATTGTGTGAGGTGTTAGTGAGGTTTAAATCCTCTTAGCATTTAGGTTTTATCTTGTGAGTATTGAGAGCTCTCAAGTGGCGGCTATCTTCACTTATCTTGAAGGCCAATCACACTCCAAGTGGCGTGTTCCACTTCTCAAATCCATCACATAAGCTTTCTCCTTCCTTCATCTATTCTTCCATTGTCATTCCATTTTTACTCTTTGTATCATGTTCTTGTTTGGTTTTCATTGTTTCTATTCGGCAATTCTATTTTGGTTTCTTTCCCTTGTTCTTTAATTTCGCACCTTCTAGCATCATTTTCACCTTATAATTGTCTTTTCCTTTTGCCTTTGTGAAATGAACCTTCACATCTGCTTAACCACTTGGTTAAGTTAATGTCCAGTGGGGATTTTCCTAAGGTCTTCACTATTAAATTCCTAAAATCTCAATCTAAGTAAAGTGTCACTCCATAAATTGAACAATCCTAAAATCAACTCACATCACTCCTTTACACTGGTTGGGCTTCTCACCTCCATGATCGCTACACATTTATCAGGGTTTGCCTCTATTCCTTTTTCAATTACTAGGAAACCAAGGAACTTCCCTGCTCGGACACCGAAAAGACATTTATCTGGGTTGAGCTTTAAGTTGTGTCTTGCTATAGTGGCGAATAATTCCTTTAGGTCGAAAACATGCACATCCACCTTCGATGAGGTGACAACCATGTCGTCCACATATGCTTGGACATTACGACCAAGCATTGAAAACATGATTCGGTCTATGAGTCTCTGATAAGTTGCCCCCACACTCTTCAATCCCAAAAGCATGACCTTGTAACAATAAATGGCGACCTCGGCCATGAAAGTTGTCTTACTCTTGTCCTTCGGGTGCATCTGAATCTGGTTGTACCCCGAGAAGGCATACAAAAAACTTAATAGGCCACAATGCAAGGCGCTATCAACCAAGGAGTCTATGCTTAGCAAGGGGTAGGGATCCTTGGGACAAGCTTTATTCATATCAGTGAAATCGACGCACATCCTCCACTTTCCACTTGTCTTTCTTACCATACAACGTTCGCTAGCCACCCGAGATATTACATTTCCCTTATGCGGCTAGCTGCGAGGTGTTTTTGGAGTTTCCTCTTGCATGGCGAGGCATTTCTCCTCATTGAATTTCCTTCGCTTCTGAACTATGAGCTTAAACTTCTTGTCCATAGTGAGTCAATGGCACAGAAGTCTGGGTCAATCTTAGGCATGTTGACGGATGACCATGCGAAAGTATTCATATTCTTTGAAATGACTTCAGCAATTTTATCCTCCAGCTCCTTACAAAGTGAGGCCCTGAGCTTGAACCTTTTACCATTTATCGCCAATTCCCAAACATCACCAACGTGCCCGGGTCGCCTTTCGTCGCAAGGATCAGCCTCCAAACTTGGTCCTCCCACCTGGCTGGTGATTGTGTAGGTTCCCCTATGATTTTTCAATCTTCTCTCGTAACATATTCGTGCCATCTTTTGATCTACCCTCATCGTGATTACTTTTCCTTCGGGTGAGGGCAACTTCATCTTCATGTGGGCGGTAGAGGTCACCGCGCCAACCTTGTTTAAGGAAGGTCACCCGAAAATCAGGTTATACGCGGAAGGGGTATTAACAACGATGTATTTTTTACTGTGATCATCCTTGTTGCGTTTTCATCAGAGAAAGTTGCCCTTAACTTGACATACCCTCGCACTTGCACTTGGTTATCTGCGAAATTGATGAGCCAACCTTCATATGGCCTCAGCTGATTAAGGGAGATTTATAAATTTACGAATGTTCCCCAAAACATTATGTCAGCCGAGCTTCCTTGGTCGATGAGGAACATGTGTACATTTCGTCGTACAGTGATGACTGATATCACTACATGATCATCTTCGTGGGGGAACATGTCTTTTGAGTAGGACGATGTGAAACGAAGAGAGGGCTCAGAGGATTGGTTAAACTTCTTTATGTCCAGGGACATCATAGCTCAGGCATAGTGTTTGCATCTAGACGTTGAGTTTCCTCCTTCAAAGAACCCACCTATAATGGTATTCAAATCACCAAGGATCGGAGTTTCATGGTTTAGCTCTTGGGGTGTGACTTCCTGATACAAACCGACAAATGACTAAGGACACAACAAGCACTTTCCAAAAGGGTCAATCATCTCAAGATACAAAGGCAGGCCCCACCAAGCCTCAAGAAAGAACCAGCAAAAGAAGAAGAAGATATAAACCCGAATATCAGAAGTTCTTCCTTTTGTCTTCTTAAAAAATAGAATATATTTGTAAATAATTTGGGCTCACTTTAGGGGTCCAAATAGCAAAGATAGGCTAGAATAAGGTGTCTTTAGCATAATAGGGGGTGTAGTTATCATTTAGCTTGTTCCTAGCCCTTTAGGAAGGCAATTTGATCTAGTTTCTAAAAGGACAAGCATAGGGTGCGGGTTTGACTAAGGCTGCCCATTTTTTCCCTTTTCTCATCCTACTCCTCTTACTTGTTTTCCAAGGCTCCTTCACCTATAAATAGTTGGCCTACCCATTGTATTTTACAACTTGAATTTGAATGAAGTAAAGAAACTTTGCACAAGTTGTGTGAGCTCTTAGTGAGGCTTATGTCCTCTTGGGTTTGAGGTCTTATCTTGAGTGATTAGGAGGTTCTCAAGTGGCGGCTAACACACTCATCTTGGAGCACATCTTCCTCCAAGTGGCATGACATTTCTGACCCACCACCATAAGTTTTCTCATTCCATTTCCTTCCATTTATCCATTCCATTTTATGTGTTTGTATCTTAGTTTCTCTTCCTTGTTGTTCTTGGGTTTCGCTCATAATCATGAGTATGATGCATCATTTGCAGACCATGACCACCATTGATGTTAACCTTGTCTCCATTTTCAATTCGGTAATTGCATCTCAACCTCACCATATCTTATTTTTCATCTTTGCCTCTGTTAAGTGAACCTTCACACTTACTTAACTACTTGGTTAAGTTCGTGTCCAGTGGGAATCTTCCTTAGGTCTGTTAGAATGGATGGCTTTAAACTAGAGGGGGGGGGGTGAATTGTTTAAAGAGAATTTTCGTAAACTTTTAAAAACAAGAATAAATTTATCTCAGGAAACAATTGATTAATAAATTCAGTTCGCCAAAATAGCAAGCAAAAGCTGCAGAACCAGAAAAGCAATCGGTTGTTTCACAGAAACAATCGGTTGTTTATACCAGCAAACAACAAATAAAACTGAATTTAAAGAGTTAGAGATAGAGAGATTGTACACAGTTGTTTATACTGGTTCACTCCAAACCCAGAGCTACATCCAGTCTTCTCAGAACCCTGAGGAAATCCACTAAGCAACCACACCTTGATCACTTACACAACAACCAAGAGAATGACCTTGAACACCTCAAGAAACACACTCTCCTTGGTCAACACACTTACACCAAGATTGCTGATCTTGATCCCTCAAGAACACACAGCCAATCTTAGCAAACACAGAAACGAAACTTGTCTTTACAGAGAGTACAAGGATTACACTTGTTACAGAAGATAATCTGAAATCAATACAAGCATAATCCTATTCCACAACTTTGATCAATCACACACTCTTAGCAATCTCAGCTCTTTGAAAAACTCAAAAACTCTTAGTGAAAACTTGTCAAAGATTGATTGTCAAATCTGTTTTTCTGAATTTATTCAAAGATGTAGTTTGTTATCAATCTTAACAAACTCTTAAATTGCATTAAAAGATTGGTCAAAACATTTAATGACTGGAGCGTAAGCAGTTAAATCATTTAAAGCTCAGTCAAAGATAAAACAGTTTTTCTGTTATGGTCCCAAAACAAACAATCAGTTGTTTCCTCGAATCAATCGGTTGTTTTTGTACTTAACAGTTCAACCATTTTAAAAACAGTTTTCAATCTTTTTCTCAAAACACCTAAGTATAAACAATCGGTTGTTTCGACAAAACAATCGGTTGTTTTAACATAGTTTGAAAACATTTTACTTTCACAAAGATTGAGATGCTTATGCTTTAGATTTAATCAACGGGTGGATTACAACATTTAAACTACCCCAAAACTAAGTTAAACCAGCACAACAACACCAAGCACAGCAGAGGCTTCAACATCCTTCAAAGGATTTGGATTCTTCAAAGCTTGAACACCACTTGATTCAACAATCTCCCCCTATTTGATGAAGACAAATCCCTTATGCTTGTGTTGTACCTGATTAAATCTGAAGCAGTTCCTGCAATAGAACTTTGAACAAAGCATAAAAATTTTGATATTTGGTTAGCACAGATAAACAGTAATAAACTTCAGAACTAAATATCAGAAAAATATTACTTATCCCAAACTGTTTTAACTACAATAAAAAGAAACTTAAATACAACATAAACACAACATATATCTCCCCCTATTTGTCTTCACAAATAGACAAAGAGAAGAGATAAAAACAAGATATTGTTTTGATTACATCAGAAATAAAGCAGTAATAGTAGAAAGAAAGAAATTTAAAAAACAGATATAACAGCCAAAAAAACAATCGATTGTTCCGATAACCAATCGGTTGTTTTGCCTTCATTCTTCTTCATTAGCAAACTGAAGATCAAATATTTGATTCTGGACAGCTTCAATCTATTCATCCAGAGTCATAAATCTTGCATCCATGTTGTCAAACCTGGTGTCAATCCTTTGGAAATTACTAACACAGAGATCATGGAGGCTCCTTTGATTTTCAGCAAAGCTATCAAGCCTATTCACCATGAGTCTTTCAAAAGAAGACATGGTTTGCAACCTTTCTCCTTGATTTCCAGCACCAACACTTGGTCCAGCATCTTGAGAATCTTCAGGTGGATCTTCATGTTGAACATCCATATCAGCAGGTTCATCTTGTTCAAGATTAGCAGCACCACTAGGTGAGGCACCATGATCACCATCCTTGCTTATCCATTTTCCACCTACTTTTGTAAAACCCATTTTGCTTAGTGATCCATTGTTCAACTCTTGAGTTGACTTGACCAACTCAGATGTTTCATCTTCAAGTTTTACTGCAAAATATAGTAGAAATTTAGATACCAAAACAGCATATGGATAATGATAATCACCTAACCTCATGGCTTTTTGCATGTGCTCTTTGATGATGTGGATCCAATTGATAATGATTTTCTTGGTGATGCAGAAGATATATACCGGATCTTCTTCAGTTAAAACAGAATGATTACTCCCCTTTGGAGTTAGAATCCAAGTTACAATGAGAACAAACAATCTCTCATCAAGCTTCAAACCTCCAATCGAGCATGTAGTTACTTGAGCATGTTGATTCTTCAAGCAACTCTTGTAGAATTGGATTTTGTTAAAATCCTCCACCACTCTAAGGTTTCCCTTGTTGATTGTAAGACCAAATAACTTGAGACCAGCAACAACAGTCCATACTTCATGAGTTATCTCCATTTCTACACCCTTCACATGAGAAACTAGATTGTTTCCCTCAAACTTTAGGTTTGTGTAGAACACCCTCACTAAATCTGGATATATGTTTCCCTTCATCTCCAGGAACTTTATGAGAGATTGATCCTTGAGCAGCCTTCTCACTTTATCAAGCTTTTAACTTTTCATCCAATCAAAGCATACAACCTTGGGGTTGTTTATCTTCTTGATACTTGTTTCATATCTATACTTCTCAATAAGATCATTGTCCCCAGAAAACCAGCCTTCTAGCCTTCCTCCAGACCTTACAGCCCTGGTTTTGACTCTTTTTGAGGTGGGAGGAGTTTATTCCATGATGGCAGAGAAGAAAAATAGAGAAGAACTCACTTCACAGATTTTTTGCAAGAGATGTTGCAATTGGTTGTTCTTGTGGAAGAGATAAGTTGCACCAGTTTTTATAGCAGAAAAAGAATCAATTAGCATTCAATTCTATTTAGTGGGTACCTGATTTTCAGAGAGAGAGGACTTGACTCTGCTCTGCACAGAAAACGTTAGAAAAAGCTGAGAATCACATGGTCTTCTCATGTGATCTTTGACTAGTCATTAAGGCTCTTGAATTTCCAAGATTTTGGAATATTTTCCTTTATGACTGTTGTAACTTCTCTCTGAACATAATCAGCTTTCAGCACAGATTCTTTGACCAAGATTCTCTCTTTGAATTGAACTGCAACGGATAGAAATTTAAAATACCAAATTAAAACAATTTCTTCATAATGCTGTCAGACCCAAAACAATCGGTTGTTTTTCTGCAGCAGTTAAAACGGTTTTTGAATTTTAATCATGAGCAGAAGGATTTCAAAGCGGATGACATTGATCAATATAAAAAGATTGTTTAACCATGTGAAAGAACAGAAATTAAAACAAATAAAGGAAAGTCTTATCCTTATTTTAATTCAACAATGAGTCATGTGCTTTATGATCAAGAAGCCTCTTTTCACTGTTCAGGTCCTTTGCACAGCATTGATTCAGCTTCAATGACTGTCTTTTTCTTCAAGAATTTGATCAGATGACTCAGTTCCTCCTTTTTCTTTAGATTTCCTACATAAAAGATTTCAAGCGGCAAGATTTGGTCCCCTTACAAATTTGGGTCCGTTTGACTTTTCTTTGCAGTTAGAAACTTCACATCCCTGAGGAATCCATTTCATAAAACCTCTTGGAATAGAATATTTCCTTATTTTACAGAACCTAACAGAGTGGCCTTTCTTCATGCAGTAAAAGCATGTAACAACTGGTTGTTTCGTCTTAACAATCGGTTGTTTTTCTGATTTTCTTGAAATTTGTTTTGAAAACTTATCTTGCTTGTTCTGTGGATTAAAGCCTAAACCAGCCTTTCCAAAAACACAGCTTTGAGATGCCAAGACATTCTCAAAGTTAGATTTCCCCTTTGAAAGCTTGTCCACAGTTTCAACAAGATAGTGAACCTTTTTCTCAAGATTTTCAAAATTTTCGCAAATGAGAGTATCACACTTGCAAGAAGCATTTTTGAAATGGTTTTCCAATTTTTCAAAATCACTTTTTGTTTTTTCCAGATCTTCTTCAAGTGATTTAACTCTCTTTTCAAGCCAACTGTTAAGATCTTTCAATCGGTTGTTTGAAAGAACCAATCTATTAGCTTCATCATGTGTTTCTTGAAAAGCTTCAAGTAATTCACTGTAATTTTGTTCATTTAAGGAAGCACATGAACTTACGTCACTTGAGCTGCAAGATTCATCATCATTCTCAGCTACCAAGCATATGTTTTCTTTCTCATCTTCACTTGATGAAGAACTTGATGATGACACCTCATTTTCATCTCAAGCTATGTAGGCTCTTTTTGTCTTGCCTTTCTTCTCTTTGTAGCTAGACTTTTTCTCTTTGCTCTTGTTTGGACAATCTGCCTGTATATGACCTTGCTCACCACAACCAAAACAAGTATAGTTATTTGAATTGAAATCATTGGATTTCTTGTTTCCATACCTATCTTTGTTGTTGTCTTTGTTGCGGTTTCTCTTTAGGAATTTGCTGAACTTTCTTAACAGCAAGCTAAGGTTTTCCTCATCACTATCATCACTGGAATCTTGCTTTCCCTTGTGCTTGGATGCTTTCAAGGCTATGCTCTTTGTGTGCTTATCTTCACTCTCTTGAACATTGAGTCTATTCATCTCTAGCTCATGTTCCCTAAGCTTTCCAAACAAAGAAGCAACACTTAATGATGTTAGATCTTTAGATTCGAAAATAGCAGTTACCTTTGGTTGCCATGCTCTATCAAGACATTTCAAGATCTTGATGTTCAGCTCTTCTTTATCAAAGGTTTTGTCAAGGCTCATAAGGTGATTGATGATGTGCGTGAATCTTTTCTGCACCTTAGAAATTGTTTCTCCTTTAAGCATTCTAAACATTTAATACTCTTGGATAAGAGCATGCTTTCTAGCTCTTTTCACCTCATTTGTTCCTTCATGAGTGAATTCCAAAGTGTCCCACATTTCTTTTGATGATTTGCATTGCGAGACCCTGAAAAACTCATCAGAATTTAAAGCAGAGGTTATAATATTTTTGGCAATGCAATCGAATTTGGCCTTTTTGCTTTCTGCATCAGTCCATTGAGACCATTGTTTCTCAATGAAAGATCCATCCTTTTCAAACATTGGGACAAAAGGACCATTTTCAATTGCATCCCAAATTCCTTTGTCAAGAGATTCCATAAATATTTTCATTCTTACTTTCCAAAACTGGTAATTCAAACCACAAAACAAAGGTGGTATGTTAATTGAAGCACCTTCCCCAAAAGGTAGTCTATCAGCCATTAAACAAGATTTTTAGGATCAACTTGAAAAACTTTCAAGAACCAAGCTCTGATACCAATTGTTAGAATGGATGGCTATAAACTAGAGGGGAGTGAATTGTTTAAAGAGAATTTTCGTAAACTTTTAAAAACAAGAATGAATTTATCTCAGGAAACAATTGATTTAGAAATTCAGTTCGCCAGAAAAACAGAATCCTATTCCACAAACTTTGATCAATCACTAACTTTCAGCAATCTCAGCTCTTTGAAAAACTCAAAAACTCTTAGCAAAAAACTTGTCAAAGATTAATTCTCAAATCTATTTTTCTGAATTTATTCAAAGATGTAGTTTGTTATCAAATCTTAACAAACTCTTAAATTGCATTAAAAGATTGGTCAAATCATTTAATGACTGGAGCGTAAGCAGTTAAATCATTTAAAGCTCAGTAAAAGATAAAACAGTTTTTTTTTCTGTTATGGTCCCAAAACAAACAATCAGTTGTTTCCTCGAATCAATCGGTTGTTTTGGTTCTTAACAGTTGAACCATTTGAAAAACAGTTTTCAATCTTTTTCTCAAAACACCTAAGTATAAACAATCGGTTGTTTCATCAAAACAATCGGTTGTTTTAACTTAGTTTGAAAACATTTTATCTTCACAAAGATTGATGTGATTCCACTAGCCATATTGAGAAAGGTTCTTGACCTTCTTAGGAATCACCTTGAGTTGGACATAATAGAGACACTTTTCTTAGAGTTGGATCATTGTTCTAAGACAAGAACTCACCAAAAACTAGTACCAAATCCCAAACTCATTGGATGAACCAATTTTAGTCAAATTGAACCGAACAAAAGAGGTGAAATTAAAAGGAACCGAACAGAAATGATTAAGCACACAAATGAACCGAACAGAATTGAAATTAAAAGGCAAGAACAGAAACAATAGGTGCTGGAAAAACAGAAAAACCGAACCAAAATACTCAAGAACACAAGACAACAAGAGCAATTGAAAGAGAAGGAAGGAAGGAGAAGAGAGTGCTCATGAAGATGGAAGAATGTTGGATGATCTCGCCACTAGAAGTGTGGAATGCTCCTAGATGAGAGTGATGCCGCCACTTGAGGACTCCAATGATCCATCAAGATAAGACTAGAGAAGAAGGCTCCAAAAGCTCTCCAAAGTTCACTCAAAATTTGAGTAGAGTTTTCTTAGATTAATTCCAATCTGAATTTTACAAAGAGAGCACCTCTATTTATAGCCTAAGGTGCTGAAAATGCAAGCTAAAACAATTCAAAATTCCCTCCCAAATCATTCTAGAACCGGCGCCTATTCTATGCATGAGGAAGGTGTGACCCTTTCCTTCACTTTGGCACCTCCTGTTCTACTTCTACACCTATCTACTAATACACCCCCCCAAAGCTCCTAACTAAAGCCTACAAGATGCTAAAACAAAAGAGGTTTCTAATGTTTCCCTCTAAGCATCTTCAACTAAAGAAATTACAAAAAGAGAAAATAAATGTCCTCTAGCTCCCAAAGCTTTGAACATGCTTCTTGTAATCCTTTGAGGTGGACTTTGACCTCCATGGGCGTCTTCTATTTGTGCCTCCACCTCGTCTTGATCTTGTTGATTGGCCTCCATGTCCTCTTGAGCTTGATCTCCATCAAACATTGAGATGCTTTATGCTTTAGATTCGATCAAGGGGTGGATTACAAAACTCAAACTACCCCATAACTATACTAAACCAGCACAGCAACAACATGCACAACCAAGGCTTCAACATCCTTCAAAGGGTTTGGATTCTTCAAAGCTTGAACACCACTTGGTTCAACAATCTCCCCCTATTTGATGAAGACAAATCCCTGGTGCTTGTGTTTGATCTGATTGAATCTGAAGCAGTACCTGCAAAAATAGCATTTAAACTATCCAATGCTTCTTACAACAGCAAGTTATATTTTTACATATTCCAAGCATAAAACATGATAAACAATCGGTTGTTTACACGAAACAATCGGTTGTTTTTACCAGTAGCAGCAGAAAACCTTTTATATCAGAGATTTTAACAGATTATACGGTATCAAATAAAGATATACAAGAACCAATTAATTCTCCCCCTATTTGTCTTCACAAAGAGACTTTAGCATGTATCAAAAACAGATTTAGGAGAGATTATTAAGATCAAGGATACCTAACTCATTTCTTAAGAAGAAAAACCTCTCTTTTGGTAAAGGCTTTGTGAAGATGTCAGCTAACTGCAGTTTGGTCTCCACAAACTTCACTTCACAGTTCCCATTGTTTACATGATCCCTGATGAAATGATGCCTTATCTCAATATGTTTGGTCCTTGTGTGCTGAATCTGATTTTTGGTAAGATTGATGGCAATAGTGTTATCACACATCAAAGGAACCTTGCTGATTTGTAAACCAAAATCTGCAAGTTGTTGCTTGAGCCATAGAATCTGTGCACAACAACTTCTAGCAGCAATATACTCAGCCTCAATAGTAGAGAGAGCAACACATGCTTGCTTCTTGCTATTCCATGAGATTAGGCTTGAGCCAAGAAGATGGCAAGTACCACTTGTGCTCTTTTTATCTAGCTTGTAACCTGCAAAGTCAGAATCTGAATAACCAATTAAATGAATTGGAGAGTGAGAAGGATACCATAATCCTACAGATGATGTTCCTTGGAGATATTTCAGAATTCTTTTTGCAGCTTTGAAGTGAGACTCTTTAGGATTTTCTTGATATCTTGCACATAGACACACCGCAAACATGATGTCCGGCCTACTAGCTGTTAGATAAAGCAAAGATCCAATCAATCCTCTGTATTTTGTTTGATCTACAGTCTTTCCAGCAGCATCCGCATCCATGTAGCAGCTTAATGGCATTGGAGTGCTTGCTTCTTTGCAACTCTTCATTTCAAATTTCTTGAGAATCTCCTTGCAATACTTTGATTGACTTAAGAAGATCCCATCCTTTGTTTGCTTAACCTGCAATCCAAGAAAGAAAGACAGTTCTCCCATCATAGACATTTCAAACTCACCTTTCATTGCAGCCACAAATTCTTCACACAAACTATCTTGTGTAGCACCAAAGATGATATCATCAACATAGATTTGCACAAGCATTATTTCTACATTTGATTTCTTGATGAAGAGAGTCTTGTCTACCATTCCTCTTTCATAACCATGAGATAGCAGAAAGTTGCTAAGCCTCTCATACCACTGCCTTGGAGCTTGTTTCAGTCCATACAAAGCTTTCTTCAACTTGAAGACATGGTTGGGATACTTATGATCTTCAAAGCCC
The DNA here is from genome assembly GCF_000499845.2 of Phaseolus vulgaris. Taxonomy (NCBI): domain Eukaryota; kingdom Viridiplantae; phylum Streptophyta; class Magnoliopsida; order Fabales; family Fabaceae; genus Phaseolus; species Phaseolus vulgaris. The sequence goes on along the minus strand of NC_023750.2, from coordinate 10,198,229 downwards.
GGTGGTTGATCTACAAATACTTCCTCATTGATGTAGCCATTCAAGAAGGCACTCTTGACATCCATTTGAAAGAGTTTAAAACCACTCATACACGCAAAAGCCAGCAGCAGCCTCATAGCCTCCAATCTAGCAACAGGAGCAAAGGTTTCACCATAATTTATGCCCTCTTCTTGATTGTAGCCTTTTGCAACTAGCCTTGCTTTGTTCCTTGTGATCACACCATCCTCATCTAGCTTGTTCCTGAAAACCCATTTTGAACCAATAATATTCATTTCATTAGTTTTAAGGACAAGAAACGATACCTCATTCCTTGCAAACTGATTCAGCTCTTCATGCATAGCTTCAACCCACTTCTCATCCTTGAGGGCTTCCTCAATTGACTTTGGTTCAATTTGAGAGACAAAAGTTGTGTGCCTGCAGAAGTTTGAGATGGAGCTACGTGTGGAGACACCTTCCTTTATCTGCCCTATGATGTTGTCCACTGACAGATCTCTAGGAATCCTCCATTCTTTGGCCAGCTTACTCTGTTGCAGAATTTCAATCGGTTGTTTCTGCGAATCAACCAGTTGTTTTTCTGCACAGATTTCCAGCTTCTCCAAACTGATGCTCTATTCATCTTCTTCAACACTGGTCTTTGGGATTTGATTGATTCTGCGATCTACCTCATCAAAGACAACGTGAACTGATTCTTCTACAGTCATCAACCTCTTGTTGTAGACTCTATATGCATGACTTGTGAGTGAATAACCAATGAAGATACCAAGGTCTGCTTTCTCATCAAACTTTCCCAAGCTTTCCTTTCCATTGTTGAGGATGAAACAGTTGCAGCCAAAGACTTTGAGATGACTGATGTTAGGTTTCCTTCCATCGAAGAGTTCATATGGAGTTTTCTTCAAAATAGGCCTTATAAGCACCCTATTCATCACATAACAGGAGGTGCTCACTGCATCTGCCCAACAATACTTAGGAAGTGATGATTCACTAAGCATTGTACTTGCAAGCTCTTCAAGAGACCTGTTCTTCCTTTCTACCACTCCATTCTGCTGTGGTGTTCTTGGAGCAGAGAAATTGTGCAGAATTCCCAACTTCTCACAAAATTTGCTAAACTTCTCATTCTGAAATTCTCCTCCATGATCACTTCTAATAGAACCTATGTTGTTGTTCTTTGTATTTTGTAGCCTTCTTGCTAGCTTTTTGAATGCAGAAAAGGCATCACTCTTTGATTCCAAGAAAAGAGTCCAAGTGTACCTAGAAAAGTCATCAACAATAACAAGAGCATAATAAATTCCACCAAGACTCATAGTTCTTGAGGGTCCAAAGAGATCCATGTGAAGAAGTTCAAGAGGTCTCAAAGATGAAACAACATTTTTAATTTTGAAAGAACTTTTCACTTGTTTCCCTTTTTGGCATTGATCTGGTCGGTCATCGGTGGTTGATGACGTCAGCAGAAGACAATCACGTGGACCACTCGTAGGGTGACACGTGGATCGGGTGACAGAGAGATCAGGGAGCAGATCATCCAAAGAGGTGATCGGTGGTCAGTAGTCAAGTGGCCACCGACAGACCAGTTGGCAGAGAAGTCAGGGGACAGATCACCCAGAACGGTGATCGGTGGCCAGTAACCAAGCGGTCATCGACAGATCAGTTCCCAGATGAACACCTGGGGGCAGAACGCGAGAAGCAATAGAGCACCGATCAGTCATCGGATGCATGGTCATCGGGGGCTCGTGTTACACGCAGTTAAGCTGGGGCTCAGCAAGAGCGTTACGCACGGACATCGCATGAACATGTCTCAGAGAATCGTGCTTGAGAGTGGCCTGAGGGGGGCTAGTAAACCGGTCAGTGATTGGTGACTCCCTCAACCCATTACGTGCATGACATCGCGAAGGGGGAATCGTTCGCACAGAGAGCAATGCCTGGTGAGTGAGCTTAGACCAGCCACACCTGGCGTTCTCCTGAGAGTATGCGATTTACCCAGATGAAGGGAATGCGCTAAGTTACTCCGCCAGGGGATAACTTAGACGCGCAGTGAGAAGCGCTAGAGCCTTCAAGTAATGACACGTGTGTGGTTAGTTGCATGCCTCCACGTGTCATCATCTGAGAGGGACGCGGTCCAAACAAAGGTGCACTCCGTGCCGCCGAAGGTATAGACAATCGCAGACACGCGCAGACACTCACGTCCTACTGATTCTGGAGGTACGTTGCCACAGAAAAGCACAACAGGGTTCTGACACATGCCAGAGAGGCATAACAGAATTCTGTTAGGCGTAGGTACAGAGGGAGGCATAAAAGAGAATCAGAGTGAGATTCAGAGGGTAGTTTTTTACACGCTGTTTTTACACACATTGTTTTTCTAGTAATTCTGTGATCTGACTTGAGCGTCGGAGCGCCACCGGCCATAGAGGCGCCACTGTGTGTTTTTCAGGTTCTCAGGGAGGCTATCTGTGGAGCGGACTTGGAGGGCACGTGGTGTCAAGCTGGTGAGGAAGATCGTGACGAGGCAACGCTCTTGCGCTAAGTCAACCGGCAGGATCATTTGGCGCCCACTGTGGGGCACGTGTAAAACGTGATTCCCAACCATAGTTTGTGTTGGTGGTGCTTCGAGTGTTTTCTGTTCAGCTGCTCGCTATCTCAGTCGACTCCTGGAGTTTTTTGTTTGGAGTTCTTTGAGCTACTGAGTTTGCTGCGGAAGGATGAGGACAACGCGCTCCAGTTCAGTTGCACCATCAACCGACGAAGATGCTGTGTCCATGACGCAGGTGATGGACATGATGAGGACGCTGCAGGAGAACGTGGCTGCATCGCGTTCTGAGCAGGAAAGGATGCACGAGGCGCTGGTGGCCTCGCAAGCAAGGAACAAAGAGCTCAACAGGATCAACGAAGAGCTGCGCAAAGCCCTTCAGGAGCGGGAGGAGCGTGCGACAGGGGACAGATCCGCACCCCCATCCCCACCACGCAGTTTCCCTATGCCATTTTCCCAAGAGATCATGGACTCAGTAGTCCCGGCTAGCACTGTGGCAGTGAAAGCGTCTTTCACTGGGGTGGAGGACCCTGAAGCCCATCTCACGGCGTTTCATACTCAGATGATGCTCTCAGGGGGCTCAGACGCGGTGTATTGTAAGGTGTTCATGAGCACCTTGAGCGGAACGGCGTTGGACTGGTTCGTCAGTATACCCACTGGCCATATTACCATGTTCCAACAATTTTCCAAGATGTTTGTTGAGCAGTACATAGTGAACAAGGCGCCACCTCTGGTGTCTTACGACTTGTTTGATATAAGGCAGTACCAAGGGGAGTCCTTGAAGGATTTCCTGAACAGACTCGGGGCTCGGATAGTCCGTTTGCCAGGAAAGGACGAGGAAATGTTCGTGCACGCCTTCAAAAAGGGTGTATTGCCTGGGCCCTTTAGTGAGTCGCTCATCAGGAACCACACCGCCACGTTCGCCGAAATCCGGCGACGTGCTGTGGCTCACATCACCGCTGAGAGCGAGGTCACAGAGAAGAGAGGAAATGTGGCCCCAGCTAAACCGCGCACCCAAACGAGGGTACAACCTCAAAGGGTAATGGAGGCGGCGGCGGGAAAGAGGGATCAAAGGACGCGTCACCTTTACGACCCTAAGAAAAATAGGAGCAAGGGGCCAGGGCGCCCCAGGGGGAGTAATCGCCCCAGGGAGGGTAATCGCCCCCCGAGGTATGAGTTTGTGATGGGTTTGGCTGATTTGATCGCCATCCCAAACATAGCTGCCAGGCTCAAAGTGCCTGAGAAAACGACGGAGAAGATTTTGGGGCCAAAGCCAGACGCATGGTGCGAGTTCCACAAGAGCTTTGGCCACTCTATCAATTCGTGTTTGGCCCTGGGGAACCAGCTCGCCGAGCTGGTCAAATGTGGTTTCCTGAAGGATTACTTGCTAGAGAAGCAAGCGGACCAGGCATCAGGGTCTCAATCGGCGAGCAGCGGAGGGCAACAGCACGAGGTGCCTATCCACGGCGAGATCCACACCATAGTTGGCGGATTCTCCGGCGGAGGGTGCACAACGTCGCAACGAAAGAGGTATGCGAGGTCGATAATGTCGGTTGAAGCCTTCGAGGATCACTCGCCCGACGTGGACATCACGTTCACCGAGGAGGACCGCAGGGACGTGGTGCCTCATGACAACGACCATATTGTGATCTCGCTGGTCACGACGGGAAGGACCGTCCACCGGGTGCTGGTCGACCAAGGAAGCTCAGCAGACGTGATGTTTTGGCCAACCTTTGAGAAGTTACAGTTATCCCCTGATCAGCTAAGACCATATGGGGGCTGCTTGTACGGTTTTGCCGGCGACCAAGTGGAGGTGAGAGGGTATATCGAGCTGAGGACGACCTTCACCGACGGCTTGGCCTCACGAACGGAGAAGGTCAGGTACCTTGTTGTAAACGCCCCATCAGCATACAACATACTGCTGGAGAGGCCAACGCTCAACAGAACAGGAGTTGTGCCTTCGACAAGGCACATGAAGGTCAAGCTGTCGTCTATGGAGGGTATGATCATCACTATTTGCTCCGACCAGAAGGAGGCAAAGAAGTGTTACGAAAACAGCCTCAAGAACAAGAGGTCTGTGTGCCACGTAACCACCACGCCTCCCCCTGGCGTGGAACCGGAACCCCGACGAGCTTCGGATGCGGCGTTAGAAGTGGTCGCCGATGGCAATGTGCCGATGGAGGATATGAAGGCGAGATCCGAGAGAAACTGCTCGGAGATCGCTAGAGAAATCGGTATCGCGAGGGCGCTGATCGCCAGCAAGAAGAAACCTCAGCCAGTAGAGGAGTGGCTCGAGAAGGAGATCAGCGGTAAAGTGTTTAAGTTGGGAAGAACCCTGGATAGCAAGACGCAAGACCAGATCGCTGAGGTAATAAGTAGACACATGGATGCTTTTGCGTGGGCTTCTTCAGATATGCCGGGTATCGACCCCGATTTCTCGTGCCATCGTTTGGCGATGGACCCCCAAGTCAAGCCCACCCGTCAAAGAAGAAGAAAATTCAATGAGGAGAAGAGACAGGCGATCAAAGAAGAGACTCGGCAACTACTGGCAGCGGGCCACATCAGGGAAATCCAATATCCAGAATGGCTTGCTAACGTCGTCCTGGTCAAGAAGAGCAGCGGAAAGTGGCGGATGTGCGTTGATTTTACAGACTTGAACAAGGCCTGCCCGAAGGACTCTTACCCCTTGCCTAGCATTGATGCCCTAGTAGACAGTGATTCAGGGTGCAAGCTGCTCAGTTTTCTGGATGCCTTCTCGGGGTACAACCAAATCAAAATGCACCCCATGGACGAAGAGAAGATCGCCTTCATGACGGAAAGGTCATGTTATTGCTACAGGGTGATGCCCTTCGGGTTGAAGAATGCAGGAGCCACGTACCAAAGGCTGATGGACAAGGTGCTCGCGCCCATGCTCGGAAGGAATGTGCAGGCATACATCGACGACATGGTCGTGACGTCCCTGGAGAAAGACAAGCACGTCGCAGACTTGGAAGAGTTGTTCACCACGATAGCCAGGTACAAGCTAAAACTGAATCTTGAAAAGTGCGTTTTTGGTGTAGAAGCAGGGAAATTTCTGGGGTTTCTTCTGTCAGAGAAGGGAATTGAGGCTAACCCCGAGAATTGCGCCGCCGTTTTGGCAATGAGGAGCCCCGCCAATGTGAAGGAGGTACAGCAACTCACGGGGCGGATGGCCGCCCTGTCTCGATTCGTATCGGCAAGCGGAGAGAAGGGCCACCCATACTTCCAATGTTTGAAGAGAAACAACAGATTTGTTTGGACAAAGGAGTGTGAGGAGACCTTCGTAAAGCTCAAGGAATATTTGGCGAGCCCTCCAGTTCTGTGCAAGCCCCAAGACATAACACCCCTCAGGCTGTACTTTGCCATAACTGAGAGGGCGATCAGCGCAGTGCTAGTGCAGGATCAGAACCAGACCCAAAGGCCTATATATTTCTTTAGCAAGGTGCTGCAAGGCCCGGAGGTAAAGTTGGCCCTAGAAAAGGCAACATTAGTGGTTGTATTCTCGGCGAGGAGATTGCGCCATTACTTCCAGAGCTTCACGGTACTGGTGATGACTGATCTGCCGATCCAGAAGGTTCTGAAGAAGCCCGATGTGGCTGGAAGGATGGTGAAGTGGGCGGTCGAGCTTTCCGAGTTCGACATCAAGTATGAACCCCGGGGATCGATCAAAGGGCAAGTCTTTGCCGATTTCGTGGTCGAGTTGTCCTCCGAGGTGGCACAGAACGCCGAGGGTGACTTTCGCTGGGTACTCTCTGTTGATGGGTCGTCCAACCAGCTGGGCAGCGGGGCTGGGGTCATCTTGGAGGGGCCCAACGGAGTGTTGATAGAGCAATCGTTGAGGTTCGCTTTCAAAGCAAGCAACAACCAGGCAGAGTATGAAGTGGTGCACGTGCCAAGAGAACAAAATGCCCGAGCTGACTTGCTAGCCAAGCTCGCCAGTTCGGGCAAGGGGGGTAGGCAGAGGACTGTCATTCAAGAAACTTTGAAAGCGCCTCGAGCATTCGTGGCAGACCACCAAGTTCTCCATGTCTGCAGATCAATAGGAAGACCGGCAAGAAGTCATAGATCCCTAACGTAGGAAACTCTGAGGGCGCCAAGGGTCAGAGCGCGCCCAGCAGAAGAAGGGGCAAGATCGATGCAAATTTGCGCTGTCCACGAGCCAGACACGTGGATAACGCCTTACCAACGTTATTTAGCGGATGGTGTGCTTCCAGTTGACTCAATTGAGGCCAGGAAGATAAAGAAGAGCTCCAACAAGTTTACCCTTATTGACGGCGAGCTGTACAGGTTTGGATTCACGCACCCCCTTCTTGTATGCATACACGGAGAGAAGTGCACGAGGATTATGGTTGAGCTCCATGAGGGAATTTGCGGGAGCCACATTGGAGGTCGATCACTGGCGACAAGGACTATCCGTGCAGGCTATTACTGACCCACGATGAGAGAAGATTGCAAGAGATACGCCCAGCGTTGCAAGCAATGCCAGCAGCACGCTGATTGGCACAAAGCACCCCCAGAAGAGCTGAAGTCGATTTACAGCCCCTGGCCGTTCCATACATGGGGAATTGACATTCTGAGACCCTTCCCATTGGCGATCAGGCAGATGAAGTACTTGGTGGTGGCGATCGAATACTTCACCAAGTGGATCGAAGCGGAGCCAGTGGCCCAGATCACTGCACACAAGATCGAGAGCTTTGTATGGAAGAACATAGTGTGCCGGTTTGGTGTGCCTAAACGCTTGGTGTCAGACAATGGGACGCAGTTTGCAAGTCACCTCTTGAAAAAGTTGTGCGAAGAGGTGGGGATACAACAGGTCTTTGCATCTGTCGAACACCCACAGACGAATGGCCAAGTGGAGTCTGCCAATCGGGTGTTGCTGAGAGGTTTAAAGAGAAGATTGGAGAAAGCTAAGGGATCGTGGGCTGAAGAGGTACCCCGCATAGTTTGGGCATACCATACAACTGAGCAGTCAGGAACCCATGAGACCCCCTTTAGTTTGGTTTATGGATGTGATGCGATGATTCCAGTCGAAATCCAGGAAAGCTCGCCGAGATTCCAGAACTTCGTGGCGGAAGACTCGAACGAAGAAAGAAGAATGAATCTGGATTTGCTGGATGAGGTCAGGGAGGAGGCGAGAGTGAAAGCCGAAGCGGTAAAGAGAAGAGTTGAGCGAAGGTACAACTCTAAGGTAACGTCAAGGCAGTTTAGAAGCGGCGATCTGGTGATGAGGAAGGCCCATCAGTATGAGATGCAGAACAAGTTATCGCCCAAGTGGACGGGACCGTTCAGAATAACCAAGGCGCTCGGGAATGGCGCCTACCGCTTGGAGACATTAGAAGGAGGGGCGATTCCCCGCACTTGGAACGCAACACATCTCAAGTCGTATTACAGTTAAAGCCTTGTAAGTAAAGACGAATAGGATGAGATTCGAATAGTTTCTGTTAAAACAATTTCAAGGGGGCACTCTTTTTTCCCTGAGGAGGGTTTTTAATGAGGCCACCCAATAAAGAAGAGTTTTTCAAAGTTTAAAGCTTCTATGTTTGCATGCTTATGGCTTCGAAAGTTTTAGGGAAAAGGCCTTATTACTCGTATGTGATCTAGGGCAACAGTAAAATCGTATTGCATGCTTTCAGTTAAAATTTTTAAAGTCCCCATCGCTTTTCGGCGATCGACGGCACAGTTAAAGTTTTAAAGTCCTCATCGTCTTTCGGCGATCGGAGGCACCAGCAATGATTAAAAGACCTCTCTGCACCAGCAGATAGAGGCAAGATTAAAAGTCCTCAGTGCGTCCAGGGAAGAGGAGATGTAACCCGTGGGCAAAGTAGAGGCACCAGATAAAGTCCTCCTCGACTTTGAGCGAGTGCAGGCGAGATCAGATGAAAAGACCTCTCTGCACCAGCAGACAGAGGCAAGATTAAAAGTCCTCAGTGCATCCAGGGAAGAGGAGATGTAAACCCTGGGCAAAGTAGAGGCACCAGATAAAGCCCTTCTCGCCGTTGAGCGAGTTCAGGCAAAATGAGCTAAAAGGTCAGGGGTGTTTGTGACCTTAAATGGTGGGAAGGGAAGGAAAATGCCTTTCCCCCTTTAAGTGAAACAGCAACGATTGATCCAGTAAGACTAGATCATTGTTCTGAAACTCAGGGAGGTAGAGAAGGATCCGAAAGGCGCCTCTATCCCCAGATGAGGGAACGATGATCAGGTCAAGGAAAAGAAGAAAGGTAACATCGCCAGAACCTTATGGCGTGAAAGATGAGACAGTAAAAGGGTTGTGCGGCGAGTACCAGATCAGAAGAGTTCCAGGCGATGACAGAAGTAGGGAGGATTTCACTTGGCAGATCAGGTAAACTGTATTTTAATACTAGTTTGAGTAAAAACCTGCTGCCTAGTAAGTGATTTTATGTTAGGGTTTGTTGCCTTAAGTTCACAAGTTTATTGAACGTCATCGCCGAAGAATTGGTAGTTGCTCAAGTTTACTTTGAGTTAACAGTTTGCCAAGTTTGTTATAAGGTTAAACAACTTGCTCGAGTTAAAAGCGGTGCATGGAGGGTCAAGTTCAAGTATTGCTGAGTTCACGCAGTTGAGCAAGTTTCTCCAAACAAGGTACCACCTCTGACGATCGGTGCCCTCTATGCACTTAGCACTAGAGCGACAGACAAGCAAAGTGAAGTACAAAGAACGATGACTGATCAGTTTTGCCTTGTCGGAGGAAACTTTTCCAAACAAGTTCCTACACAACAAGCTAGCAGACAGGCTACGCCTTGTCAGTCATCCAGTACAAAGCAGTGCACAAGAGCTGTTAAGGACGAAGCTAAGGGAGTTGTTAGTCGCGATCAAAGTAGAGGCCAAGATCAAAGAAGGTAGATCCCGCTAAGCCTAAGTTGGTTAACATTTAGTCGTGTGCAAAGAGAAAGACAAAGTTTAAGAAAATGCGGAGAAAAAGATATGCGTCTGAAACTAGTATATATTAAGCGACAAAGTTTATACAAGTTCAAGTACAACAAATTGTGCAGAAGTGTAAAATTACAAAGAAAAAAGAGAGAAAGAGCTCAAGGAGGAGGGGTGAGCTTTCCATCTACCACTTCGTGATAAATGATGAACTGTGAGAGGTCCAAATCTGGGAGAACGCATCGGATCTACTCGAGCGCCAGCTCGAATCCGTCAGTAAGGGCGTCAGCACCCACATTCATAAGATCGGCGTTCTCAGCCTCTAATTTTTGCTTTAAGGCCTCCGCAGCATTTTTCTCGGTGGTAAGGGCAGCAAGGGAAGAGGCAGCTTCTTCCAATTGGCCCTTTGCTTCAGACAGCTTGCCCACCACCTCCTCAAGTTTCTTCTCCCCAGTAGCGGTCGCTTCCCTGGTGGACTCGAGCTCCCCCACTAGTTGTGAGTTCAGTTGGCGTAGGGAGGAGGTCTCGGCCCGCAGTTGCGCCACCTCGCAGTCCAGGGAGTTGACAGCTTGCCCCATCAAGATCTCAGTCTTGATGGTCTCTTGGACTTACGCGAAGTGCTCTCCCCTGGACTTTTCCACCATACCCCTCATCATGGCAATGGACCCTTGGGCAGCTTCCAAGTCACTTTGCAGTGACTCCTTGTCATGCTCAAGCTCCTTTACCCTCTTCTCCAGGGCTATTTGCTTGCGATGCTGGGTGGAAAACTCCAAGGAAAGCACAATCTGCTTCGCCAGGTGCATGTCCACCTCCTCCCCGATCCACTCGATAAGCTTCCGGCTGCAAATGAGCTGTCGAACCAGAGCAATGACTCGGCTGAAGTTCTCATTACTTGTTCCAGAGCCGCTTGGTCGAGAGCTAGCCAAACCACCTTCAGCGGTACCAGCGGAGGTTGGCAGTGGTGGTGGCGACACGAGAGGTCCCGGGAGATCCCCCGAGCGAGCAGAATCACCCCCAGCAGGTGGAGTGGATTGACCAAGTGGTTGGCCCGCTGGGGGAGGAGATGGCGATCGAGGAGTTGGGGATGGCAGTTGTTTGGGGGAGGGAGAGCATGTTGGCACTGGGGCTGGTTGAATAGAGAGGGGCGAGGGTGAACCTTCCTCTACCTCCACTACCTCAATCTCCCCAGGCTGAAGAGATGAAGCCCCCCCAATCGCTGGAAGTGTCCTCTTGCGGTGTATGAGAGGAGAGCCAGAGCTCTCCTCTTCGGTTGAGGGAGCAGGAGCAGCAGCAGATGAAGGAATGGCCTTCACCAGCTTCCTTCTTTTCCTTCCTGGCTCGGGGCCTTCAGCTGGCGCAACCGAGAGAGGAGGGGCTGCAATAGGATCGGTGGTGGAAGAAGAGGAGCCAGTCCCTTTGGCCCCCCGGAGTTTGGCAAGCTCCAGCAAAGCTTTCCTCCTATCCTTCCCTGACATCGTATCTACATCGAAGGGAAAAAGAAGAGTTAGATGGCCTAGTTATGCAAGTAAGTCAAAATGTATGCAAGCGTGCATGAGAATGTGCAAGTATCCTAAGAGGTGAAAGAAGAAGAGCTACCTATATATTTTTTCAGAGCCAACACATCAAACTCATGTTTGATGAGGAGTGCAGAGTTGTACTTGGCCCCCAGGAACAGTCCACATAGCTCGCGCTCGTAGTGGGCCATGGCTTCGAGATCCCGGGGTTTCTTGAACTCAACCACAGGAACCCAGTAGAGGGGGTACCCCTCGAGCAATGTTGGACTTTGTGGGGTGGCAGATATCATGTAGAACCTGCCTTTCCAATCTTTGAAGGATTGCTGATACAGACCCAAGAGCACCCGTCCAGCAACCCCATTCAGACTCACCAGGACCTGTCCCCAGGGTTCTTCGCCTCGAAGAAGTAGAGGAACACGTCCACGGAGGCGTTATGCCCGAAGTAATTGCAGAGAATTTCAAATGCCCGGATGAAAGCCCAGGCATTTGGATGGAGTTGGCAGGGTGCGACGTTCAGCTCCATCATCAACTCCTTCTCGAAAAAGGTGAAGGGCAGGCGTAGCTTCAACCTTTTGAAGATGGCAGAGTAGACGAAGACGAAGGGCACCCCATTGGTGGCCCTATCGTCCGCGCAGATGGGCATCCCTCGAGGAGGAATGCAGACGCGGATGTTGAAGTCGTTCTCCCGATCGATGGCGCAAGAGGGCTCATCCGGGTCGCTGCTCAGGAGGGATTTTAGGTGCCCTTGCGGCAGCAAGGTAGAGGTTTCAGCGAGCAACGCCAGGGGAGCCCAGTCATAGACCCTGGCGTTGTCGTGGTAGGAGGTTGCAACGGGTGGTGGTGGAGCTGGAGCACTTGCAGAAGGCTGTGCACCAGAAGACGAGGCGATGATTCGAGCGGTCTGTTTCAAGCGAGCCATTGATAGATAGCTGCAGTGGGGGAAAAGCGAAAAGTCAGAATGAATGGAAGGAGAGGGAATGATGAATAGTTCGGTGAAAAACAGAGGAAGGAAAGGAGAGAAAGGTCCAGGTGGAAAGAGGAAGAGGGAGAAGCAGAGAGCAGAGTGAAGAGTGCGAAAACCCTAGCCTGGGTCGAGAAGAGGAAAAACGGAGAAGATGGATGCATGATGATGAAAGGGACGAATGCAATCGATGAAAAGAACCTAAATGGACCAAGAAAGAAGAAAAACCATACCTTTGAATGATCGCGAAGGTTCTGAAGATAGAAAGCTGGAAGAAAGATGGAAGCGCAAGAGGGGATTCGCAGAGAGTCTGGGGGTTGATTGAAGAAGACGAAGAAACAGTAAAGGCGCACGCCTATTTGAAAAGAAGGGAAGCGCTAGCGACACTCCACGCTGACCGTTGATGCGCCCACGTGTCGCAAGATTAAGGGAGGTAGTCGTAACGTTAAAGGGCAGCACGTGAGGTAGCACGTGACGTGGGCCCACTTGCCACGTGGACCAAGGTCGCGACCACTTAGTCTCTTCGCTGAGAACGAGTTCACAGCTCGAGACTGAGGGGCTTGTGATCCGGTCGGTCATCGGTGGTTGATGACGTCAGCAGAAGACAATCACGTGGACCACTCGTAGGGTGACACGTGGACCGGGTGACAGAGAGATCAGGGAGCAGATCATCCAAAGAGGTGATCGGTGGTCAGTAGTCAAGTGGCCACCGACAGACCAGTTGGCAGAGAAGTCAGGGGACAGATCACCCAGAACGGTGATCGGTGGCCAGTAACCAAGCGGTCATCGACAGATCAGTTCCCAGATGAACACCTGGGGGCAGAACGCGAAAAGCAATAGAGCACCGATCAGTCATCGGATGCATGGTCATCGAGGGCTCGTGTTACACGCAGTTAAGGGGGCTGAGGTTCCCAGCAAGAGCGTTATGCACGGACCTCGCATGAACATGTCTCAGAGAATCGTGCATGAGAGTGGCCTGAGGGGGGCTAGTAAACCGGTCAGTGATTGGTGACTCCCTCAACCCATTACGTGCATGACATCGCGAAGGGGGAATCGTTCGCACAGAGAGCAATGCCTGGTGAGTGAGCTTAGACCAGCCACACCTGGCGTTCTCCTGAGAGTATGCGATTTACCCAGATGAAGGGAATGCGCTAAGTTACTCCGCCAGGGGATAACTTAGACACGCAGTGAGAAGCGCTAGAGCCTTCAAGTAATGACACGTGTGTGGTTAGTTGCATGCCTCCACGTGTCATCATATGAGAGGGACGCGGTCCAGAGAAAGGTGCACTCCGTGCCGCCGAAGGTACAGACAATCGCAGACACGCGCAGACACTCACGTTCTACTGATTTTGGAGGTACGTTGCCACAGAAAAGCACAACAGGGTTCTGACACATGCCAGAGAGGCATAACAGAATTCTGTTAGGCGCAGGTACAGAGGAGGCATAAAAGAGAATCAGAGTGAGATTCAGAGGGCAGTTTTTTACACGCTGTTTTTACACACATTGTTTTTCTAGTGATTCTGTGATCTGACTTGAGCGTCGGAGCGCCACCGGCCGCAGAGGCGCCACTGTGTGTTTTTCTTGTTCTCAGGGAAGCTATCTGTGGAGCGGACTTGGAGGGCACGTGGTGCAAGCTGGTGAGGAAGATCGTGACGACGCAACGCTCTTGCGCTAAGTCAACCGGCAGGATCAGGCATGCTTCACAAATGTGATCCCTCTCAAACTTGAGTTTTGGCAACCCAATCACAAGATCCTTTGAAATCAGTTTGTTCAAATGATTCATGTGAATATGAGCAATTCTTCTATGCCAAAGCCAAGATTCATCTTGCTTGGATAGAAGACATCCAATAGAACATGGTGAAGAGATATCTAGAAGATACACATTATTAACTCTCTTACCTACCAACATTATTTCTTTGGTGTTGGGTAGACAGATTTCACAAGTGTTTGATTTGAACATCACTTGATATCCCTTGTCACATAGTTGGCTAATGCTCAGCAGATTGTGCTTTAGTCCTTCTACAAAAAGCACATCATGGATTACCAAGATGTTCCAGTGATGATAGTGATGAGGAAAACCTTAGCTTGCTGTCAAGAAAGTTCAGCAAATTCCTAAAGAGAAACCGCAACAAAGACAACAACAAAGATAGGTATGGAAACAAGAAATCCAATGATCTTAATTCAAAATAACTATACTTGTTTTGGTTATGGTGAGCAAGGTCATATAAAGGCAGATTGTCCAAACAAGAGCAAAGAGAAAAAGTCTAACTACAAAGAGAAGAAAGGCAAGACAAAAAAAGCCTACATAGCTTGGGATGAAAATGAGGTGTCATCATCAAGTTCTTCATCAAGTGAAGATGAGAAAGCAAACATATGCTTGGGAGCTGAAAATGATGATGAATCTTGCAGTTCAAGTGAGGTAAGTTCATGTGCTTCCTTAAATGAACAAAATTACAGTGAATTGCTTGAAGCTTTTCAAGAAACACATGATGAAGCTAATAGATTGGTTCTTTCAAACAACCGATTGAAAGATCTTAACAATTGGCTTCAAAAGAGAGTTAAATCACTTGAAGAAGATCTGGAAAAAGCAAAAAGTGATTTTGAAAAATTGGAAAACCATTTCAAAAATGCTTCTTGCAAGTGTGATACTCTCATTTGCGAAAATTGTGAAAATCTTGAGAAAAAGGTTCACTATCTTGTTGAAACTGTGGACAAGCTTTCAAAGGGGAAATCTAACTTTGAGAATGTCTTGGCATCTCAAAGCTGTGTTTTTGGAAAGGCTGGTTTAGGCTTTAATCCACAAAACAAGCAAGATAAGTTTTCAAAAAGTTTTTCAAGAAAGTCAGAAAAACAATCGATTGTTAAGACGAAACAATCGGTTGTTACATGCTTTTACTGCATGAATAAAGGCCACTCTGTTAGGTTCTGCAAAATAAGGAAATATTCTGTTCCAAAAGGTTTTATGAAATGGATTCCTAAGGGATGTGAAGTTTCTAACTGCAAAGAAAATTCAAAAGGACCCAAATTTGTAAGGGGACCAAATCTTGTTGCTTGAAATCTTTTATGCAGGAAAACTAAAGAAAAAGGAGGGACTGAGTCATCTGATCAATTTGTTGAAGAAAAAGACAGTCATTGAAGCTGAATCAATGATGTGCAAAAGACCTCACCAGTGAAAAGAGGCTTCTTGATCATAAAGCACATGGCTCATTGAAGAATTAACATAAGGATAAGACTTTCCTTTATTTGTTCTTAATTTCTGTTTCAAAGTTCTTTCTCATGGATAAACAATCTTTTTATGATCAATGTCATCTGCTTTGAACTCCTTCTGCTCATGGTTAAAATTCAAAAACAGTTTTAACTGCAGCAGAAAAACAACCGATTGTTTCTTCGAAACAACCGATTGTTTTAGGTCTGACAGCACTATGAAGAAATTGTTTTAATTGCTATTTTGAATTTCTATCCGTTGCAGATCAATTCAAAAGAGAGAATCTTGGTCAAAGAATCTGTGTTGAAAGCTGATTATGTTCATAGAGGAGTTACAACAGTCATAAAGGAAAATATTCCAAAATCTTGGAAATTCAAGAGCCTTAATGACTAGTCAAAGATCACATGTGAAGACCATGTGATTCTCATCTTTTTCTGACGTTTTCTGTGCAGAGCAGAGTCAAGTCCTCTCTCTCTGAAAATCAGGTACCCACTAAATAGAATTGAATGCTAATTGATTCTTTTTCTGCTATAAAAACTGGTGCAACTTATCTCTTCCACAAGAACAACCAATTGCAACATCTCTTGCAACATATCTTGCAAAAATCTGTGAAGTGAGTTCTTCTCTGTTTTCTTCTCTGCCATCATGGAATCAACTCCTCCCACCTCAAAGAGAGTCAAAACCAGGGTTGTAAGGTCTGGAGGAAGGCTAGAAGGCTGGTTCTCTGGAGACAATGATCTCATTGAGAGATATAGGTATGAAACAAGTACCAAAAAGATAAACAACCCCAAGGTTGTATGCTTTGATTGGCTAAAAAGTCAAAAGCTTGATAATGTGAGAAGGCTGCTCAAGGATCAATCTCTCAGAAAGTTCCTGGAGATGAAGGGAAACATATATCCAGATTTAGTGAGGGTGTTCTACACAAACCTCAAGTTTGAGGGAAACAATCTAGTTTCTCATGTGAAAGGTGTAGAAATGGAGATAACTCATGAACTATGGACTGTTGTTGCTGGTCTCAAGTTCTTTGGTCTTAGAATCAACAAGGGAAACCTTGGAGTGGTGGAGGATTTTAACAAAATCCAATTCTACAAGAGTTGCTTGAAGAATCAACATGCTCAAGTAAGTACATGCTCGGTTGGAGGTCTAAAGCTTGATGAGAGTTTGCTTGCTCTCATTGTAACTTGGATTCTAACTCCAAGGGGGAGTAATCATTCTGTTCTAACTGAAGAAGATCTGGTACATATCTTCTGCATCACCAAGAAAATCAAAATCAATTGGATCCACATCATCAAAGCGCACATGTAAAAAGCCATGAGGTTAGGTGATTATCATTATCCTTATGCTATTTTGATATCTAAATTTCTACTCTATTTTGAAGTGAACCTTGAAGATGAAACTTCTGAGTTGGTCAAGCCAACCCAAGAGTTGAACAATGGATCACTCAGCAAGATGGGTTTTACCAAAGTAGGTGGAAAATGGATTAGTAAGGATGGTGATCATGGTGCCTCATCTAATGGTGCTGCTAATCTTGAACAAGATGAACTTGCTGATATGGATGTTCAAAATGAAGATCCACCTGAAGATTATCAAGATGCTGGAACAAGTACTGGTGTTGGAAATCAATGAGAAAGGATGCAATCCATGTCTTCTTTTGAAAGACTCATGGTGAATAGGCTTTGTACCGCCCTGGTAGTCGGAAGTAATGACGTGGCGTCGAGCTGTGATATAGGCGTGTTGGATGGTACGCCTGGCTGGCAGAGGGGAAGGAAGTCGGGGGGCTCGTGTAGTCGCCAGTTATTAAGTTGGCGTGCTCCGATCTCCATCACACCAATACCGGCGGTCACCAAGTTGAAGGTGAAGTCGCCAGATATGAATCCAGGCGACCAAGTGGTTAGAGATCGCCAAAGCAAGGACATCGCCGAAGATAAAGGCAGATGGATGCTTCCCAGCTGGCCAGAGGATGAGGTCGGTGGAATAGGTGGTGCAAATTATGAACGCGGCTGGCGAGACCAAAGGGAAGGTGTGTACGAAGGCGCCCGAACTCGCCAATCCAGAAGAGATCGCGCTCCAAGGCAACTATGCACTGAGTAGTATCATGCATAAGTAACTTAGCCAAAAGAGAGTCAGAAGCAGCGCCCAAGTCAAGGAGGCTCCAGATGATGGCACGTTTACAGCTGGATGCGAGCCACGTGTCCAGGTGTGTAACTGCCAGGAGAGAAAAAGTGTCCAGGTATATAAGAGTTTCCCAACGAACATCTGAGGTACGCACGTTCAGATTGTCTTCTTTACGCTTGCGAGTTCTTGAGTATACTGAGAGAGAACTGGTTCACGGTTCCTTGAGAGTTCTTGAGTGTTACTCTTAGTAATTGGTGGTTCGGTCACTGACTTGGGCGTTGGAGTCGATCGGCCGCAGCGGCGTCGATTTGTTCTTTTGCAGGTTCTTGAGGTGGATCGCGGCGAAGGATGGAGGCAAACGCGGCGCATACGTCGATCCAAGTTTGACGAGGCAAATCTCCAGCGTTCTGGTCAACAGGCAGGATCATCAGGCGCCCACCCTAGGGCCGTGTAAAACCTGTTCCCATCCGCAGCGTGAGTTCTTGGAGGTTTTTGCAGTTTCTGTGTGGTTGTGTGCTGGTGCAACCATTGTCCGCTGTTCATCTAGGTTTTGTTCGATAATTTCGCATTTTCCACCGTTCGTTTGGATTTTTGATTCGGTGAGGTGAAGTTTTCTGCTGCTTACGCGAGATTTGTTCGGTGAGATCTGAGTTCTTTGGCTCGTTTGGATTTTCGTGGAAGAAGTGCTGGTTTTTGGTGCAGTTGCAG
The DNA here is from genome assembly GCF_000499845.2 of Phaseolus vulgaris. Classification (NCBI taxonomy): domain Eukaryota; kingdom Viridiplantae; phylum Streptophyta; class Magnoliopsida; order Fabales; family Fabaceae; genus Phaseolus; species Phaseolus vulgaris. The sequence goes on along the minus strand of NC_023750.2, from coordinate 10,180,302 downwards.
GTTTCTGTGGAGGTTTTCTGTGTTCTTGAAGTTTCTTTCGAAGTTTCGCGAAGTTCTGACCGATTGATCACTGAATCGATCGTCGCTGAAGGAGGTGTTGTTCATTACACTCTGTGATTTGCTAAGCTTTCATGAGAAAAATGAGAAGCAACCGTTCAAGTCCAGTTGCGCCCGTTGCTGCTGAAGGCGCCATGACTATGGCGCAGATGGTGGAAATCATGCGTTCGCTGCAGGTGAATGTGGAAGCCTCGCGTATAGAGCAGGCAAGAATGCATGAAGACCTGGTCGCCTCTCGCGCCAGGAATGATGAGCTTAGCAGAGTGACTGAAGAGCTGCGTCAAGCTCTTCAGGAGCAGCGAGGGCGTCCAGTCGCTGAAGAGGTCGCGCCGTCAACGCCGCCTCGTGTTTTTCCTATGCCTTTCGCTCAGGCGATTACCGACACGCCTATCCCTACGAGCGTGGTGCCTGTGAAAGCTGTTTTTACCGGCGTGGAGGATCCCGAAGCACATCTCACCACGTTCCATACGCAGATGATGCTGTCAGGAGGATCAGACGCCGTGTACTGCAAGATGTTCGTGAGCACGCTCCAGGGAACGGCGCTGGAATGGTTTGTGAGCCTGCCTACAGGTCACATAACCAACTTCCAACAGTTTTCAAAGATCTTCGTCGAGCAGTACATCGTGAACAAGGCACCGCCCAGGGTGTCTTACAATTTGTTTGACATAAGGCAGTATCAGGGAGAGTCCCTCAGGGACTACCTGAATCGTTTTGGGGCGCAGATGGTCCGCTCGCCAGCCAAAGATGAAGAGATGCTGGTCTACGCATTCAAGAAGGGCGTGCTGCCGGGACCATTCTGCGAGGCATTGATCAGGGCTCACCCTGCCACGTTTGCTGAGGTCAGGCGACTTGCGGTGGCCCACATCGCCGATGAGAGTGAAGTCGCCGAGAAGAGGGGCAGCGTGGCTCCCGCCAGGCCACGTGCCCAGACCAGGGTCCAGCCGCAGAGGGTGCTGGAGACAGCGGCGGCCAGGAGGGATCAGAGGACTCGCCATCCTTATGACCCAAGGAAGAACAAGGGCAGGGGCCAAGGACGCCCGCAACCAGCACGCCAGGAGTACAATCGTCCACCTAAGCACAAGTTTGTCATGGGATTGGCGGACCTGATCGCCATTCCCAATATATCAGCTAGGTTGAAGGCGCCCGAGAAGGTGGGCGACAAGGTGCTGGGACCGAAGCCAGACGCCTGGTGTGAGTTTCACCAGGGCTTTGGCCACACCGTGGACTCGTGCTTGGCTTTAGGATACCAGCTCGATGATCTGGTCAAGAGCGGGTTCCTAAATGACTACTTGCTGGACAGAAGGGCGGGGGGCGCGTCGAGCTCCCAACCAGCAGGTGGAGAGGCTCAGTAGCACGAGATGCCTACCCACGGGGAAATCCACACCATCGCAGGAGGTTTCTCAGGTGGTGGATGCACCGCATCACAGAGGGAGAAGTACGCGAGGTCTGTGATGACGGTGGATATGTTTGAAGACCACTCGCCGGATGTGGACATTACGTTCAACAAGCAAGATCTCCGGGATGTTGTGCCTCATGACAACGATCCCATAGTCATCTCGTTGATCACAGCAGGAAGGAAGGTCCACAGGGTTCTGGTGGACTAAGGAAGCTCGGCAGATGTGATGTTCTGGCCGACTTTCACGCAGTTGGAGCTACCCCTTGACCAGCTGAGGCCCTATGGAGGGTGTTTGTATGGTTTCGCTGGTGACCAGGTGGAGGTCAGGGGGTACATTGAGTTGAGGACCACATTTACAGATGAGGCTGGTTCGAGAACAGAGAAAATCAAGTACCTTGTCGTGAACGCCCCTTCAGCATACAACATTCTGCTGGGAAGACCCACGCTCAACAGAATAGGCGCTATACCGTCGACCCGGCACATGAAGGTGAAGCTGCCGTCTATGGAAGGGGTGGTGATCACCATCAAGTCCGACCAGAAAGAAGCGAAGAAGTGCTATGAGAATAGCCTGAAGAACAAGAGGTCGGTGAGTTATGTGACGACCACCCCGCCTCCTGGTGTGAAGCCCAGATCGACGGTAATAGAAGAGACCGCCGGAAGAGATGTGGTAATGGTGGATGCTGAGCTAGGGGAGGGGAACGCCGATCTGGAGGAAGAAGAGGCAAGGAATCGCCCTGAGGAAGCGAGGGAGCTGGGAATCGCCAGGACGGTGATCGCCAAAGAAACCAGGCCAAAACCTGTCGAGCAGTGGCTCGAGAGAGAGATCGGAGGAAAGATCTTCAAGCTGGGAAGATCTCTGGAGGTTGAGCTCCAGGACCAGATTGCCAAGGTGATAGAGCGGCATCTGGATGCGTTTGCATGGTCCGCTTCGGACATGCCCGGGATCGATCCCGACTTCTTGTGCCATCATTTGGCGATGGACAACTTGGTGAGACCAATGCGGCAGAGGAGAAGGAAGTTCAATGAGGAGAGGAGGCAGGCGATTAGAGACGAAACACAGAAACTCCTCGCCGCAGGCCATATCAGGGAGGTGCAGTATCCTGATTGGCTGGCCAATGTCGTGGTGGTGAAGAAGAGCAATGGGAAATGGCGCATGTACGTCGATTTCACTGATCTGAATAAGGCTTGCCCGAAGGACTCATATCCTTTACCAAGCATAGACGCCCTGGTGGATAGTGCGGCAGGGTGTAAGTTGTTGAGTTTCCTGGATGCCTTCTCGGGGTATAACCAGATCAAGATGCATCCCATGGATGAAGAGAAGACTGCCTTCACCACCGAGAGATCGTGCTACTGCTACAAGGTGATGTCGTTTGGGCTGAAGAACGCGGGGGCCACGTACCAGAGGTTGATGGATCGAGTACTTGCACCAATGCTGGGAAGGAATGTGCAAGCGTACATGGATGACATGGTCGTGACCTCGCCAGAGAAAAGCAAGCACGTTGCGGACTTGGAGGAGTTGTTCACTACGATCGCCAAGTTTAGGTTGAAGCTGAATCCCGAGAAGTGCATCTTTGGCGTGGAGGCTGGGAAGTTCTTGGGTTTCCTCTTAACTAAGAGAGGAATAGAAGCCAACCCTGATAAGTGTGCCGCCATCTTGGCGATGAGGAGCCTCGCCACCGTGAGGGAAGTACAACAGCTTACAGGTCGGATGGCCGCCCTGTCTCGCTTCGTGTCAGCTAGCGGAGAGAAGGGCCATCCCTATTTTCAGTGCTTAAGGCGGAATAACAAGTTTGCCTGGACGAAGGAATGTGAGGAAGCCTTCGTCAAGCTGAAGGAGTATCTGGCGAGCCCGCCGGTTTTGTGCAAACCGCTGGTGGGAACCCCTCTCAGGTTGTATTTTGCTGTAACTGAGAGGGCGGTGAGTGCGGTGCTCGCCCAGGACCAAGATCAGGCTCAAAAACCCATTTACTTTGTTAGTAAGGTGTTGCAGGGCCCCGAAACGAGGTATCAGGCCCTGGAGAAGGCTGCACTGGCAGTAGTCTTTTCGGCGAGGAGGTTACGCCACTATTTCCATAGCTTCACGATATTGGTGATGACCGACTTGCCCATCCAGAAGGTCTTGAAGAAGCCTGACGTGGCTGGGAGGATGGTGAAGTGGGCAGTGGAGCTGTCGGAGTTTGATATTAAGTATGAGCCCCGAGGCCCGATCAAGGGGCAGATCTTCGCAGATTTCGTGGTCGAGCTCTCGTCTGAAGCAGCACGAGTTGAGGGGGATGATTTCCGTTGGGTGCTTTCGGTGGACGGGTCGTCGAACCAGCAGGGTAGCGGTGCTGGAGTCATCTTGGAGGGACCCAACGACGTGCTGATCGAACAATCCTTGAGGTTTGCCTTCAAGGCCAGCAATAATCAAGCAGAATACGAGGCGCTGATCGCCGGTATCTTGCTGGCTAAGGAGATGGGAGCCAGGGTGCTGATGGCTAAGAGTGACTCGCTGTTGGTCACGGGACAAGTAACAGGCGAGTTCCAGGCTAAAGATCCACAAATGGCGGCTTACCTGGAGTATGTACAGGAATTGAAGAGTTCCTTTGCCTCCTTTGAAGTGGTGCATGTGCCCAGAGAGCAGAATGCCCGAGCTGACTTGCTAGCTAAGCTCGCCAGTTCAGGCAAGGGGGGTAGGCAGAGGACGGTGATTCAAGAAACTCTGAAGACGCCGAGAGCATTTGTGGCAGATCACCTGGTTCTTCAGATAAGCAAGTCGACGGAGAAAGCGGCGAGAAGTCATAGGTCCCTGACTCAAGAGACTTTGAGGTCGCCAAGAATAAGAGCATGTCGGGGGGAGAGGGTGAACATGACGCAGGTCTGCGCTACGCATGAGTCAGACACCTGGGTAACACAGTACAAGCGATGCCTGGCGGATGGCGTCATGTGCTGAGGAGGTACCCCGTATAGTTTGGGCGTACCACACCACCGAGCAGTCTGGAACCCATGAGACCCCGTTCAGCTTGGTCTATGGGTGCGACGCAATGATTCCAGTAGAGATCCAGGAGAGCTCGCCGAGATTCCAGAACTTCGTGGAGGAAGACTCGAATGAGGAGAGAAGGTTGAACCTGGACCTACTGGATGAGGTCAGGGAAGAGGCGAGATTGAAAGCTGAGGCGGTGAAGAGAAGGATTGAACGAAGATATAACTCGAAGATGATGCCAAGACAGTTCAGAGAGGGCGACCTGGTGATGAGGAAAGCCCACCAGTACGAGATGGAGAATAAGCTGTCGCCTAAGTGGACGGGACCGTTCAGAATAACCGAGGCGCTCGGGAACGGCGCCTACCGCTTAGAAACATTGGAAGGAGGGACTATTCCTCGCACTTGGAAGGCCACGCACCTCAAGTTATATTACAGTTAAGAACTTTGTAAGTACAGACAAACGCGAAGTTATATTACAATGTTTCTGTTAAAACAGTTTGAAGGGGGCACTCTTTTTCCCCTAAGGAGGGTTTTTAATGAGGCCACCCAGTAAAGAAGAGTTTTCGAAGCTTAAAGTTGTTTAGATTTCATGCTTGTTATTTTCCGAAAGTTTTGAAGAAAGACCTTGTCACTTATATGTGATTTAAGGCAAGTTAAAGATATATTGCATGCTTTCTAGAAAGTTTCTAAGTCCCCATCGTCTTTCGGCGATTGGCGGCATTAGTTAAAGTTAAAGTCCTCATCGTCTTTCGGCGATCGGAGGCACCAGTTAAAAGACCTCAACGCCCTCGCGCGTCCTGAGGAGAGATAAAGACCTCCTCGCCGTCGAGCGAGTGCAGGCGAGGAAGAGCAAAAAGTCCTCAGTGTTTCTGAGGGAGAGGAGATGTAACCCCTGGGGAAATGTAGAGGCACCAGCAAAAAGTCCTCAGTGTTTCTGGGGGAGAGGAGATGTAACCCCTGGGGCAATGTACAGGCACTAGCAAAAAGTCCTCAGTGTTTCTGGGGAGAGAAGATGTACCCCCTAGGGCAATGTAGAGGCACGAGTTAAAGACCTTCTCGCCGACGAGCGAGTTCAGGCGAGTTAAAGACCTTCTCGCCGACGAGCGAGTTCAGGCGAGTTAAAGACCTTCTCGCCGACGAGCGAGTTCAGGCGAGTTAAAGACCTTCTCGCCGACGAGCGAGTTCAGGCGAGTTAAAGACCTTCTCGCCGATGAGCGGGTTCAGGCAAGAGAAAATCCTTCTCGTCTTGAACGAGTTCAGGTATGGTGTGAAGGGTGGAAGAAGTTTGGAGGGTGGCTAGGGTAGGTTCGAAGAGAACGCCTAGCCACCCGGTCTTTTGTTCTGAAGCTCAGGGAGGTAGAGAAGGATCCGAAAGGCGCCTCTACCCCCAGATAAAGGAACAATGCCCAAGTTGTGAAGCCAGGAGGAGGCTGATATCGCCAAGAGTCTTTGGCGACTAGAAAAAATGCAAACAATGGCGAGAAAGTCAAGACCCGTTTTCATGAGGCAGATCGGGTGAGCTGTGTCTTGAGCCATTAGTTGAGTTGGAGTTCGTTATTTGAAGAGCGATTTTACGCTAAGGTTCGTTACCTTGAAATTACAAGTTATTAGAGTGTTATTGTTCGAAAGTCGGCGGTTCGAAGCAGTTAAGTATATATTTGCGCTTACGAAATTACTAAGTTAATTTCTATGAAGTAAAATTATACAAGAAGAGATAAAGCAGACAAAGAAGTTATAAGAAGAAGCGCAAAGGCTTTATCATAATGTAAAACATCAGTTCAAGGTACATATACAGAAAAAGGGAAAGTCTATTACAATTATGTGTAGGGAGAAGCATAAGAATCATGGATGGAGGGAAGCAATCAATCTTCAGAAGGAACAACCTTCCTGTCCACCACCTCGTTGTTGAGGGACACCATGGTAAGATCTAAATCGGGATACAGGCAGGCGAACTGTTCCCGGGCGGCCTCGAATCCAGCAGCAAGAATCTGGGCAGAGCTCAGCTCAAGTTCTTCGATCTGTTTCTTTAGCCCCTCGTTCTGCTGCTTCAGCTCTTCAGCTTGTTTCTTAAGTTCTTCAATGGTTTCCCGAGCTTGAAGAAGGTCTTCAGCAACCTTCTTGGATTCTGCCTGCACCTGGGCCAGTTCTGCGGCGATCTTCCCGTTTTCTTCGTTGGCTTCAGCGAGCTTGGCCACGGTGTCGTCTCTTTCTTTCTCCACCTTCCCCAAGAAGACCTCCCGATCGGCTGACCTTTTCTCGAGGTTCTTTACCTTGGCGGCGTCAGCTTTGATCAACGCCTCCAGATCAGCCACTTTGACGCGATAAGGTACCAGCTTGCTCTCCAGCTCAATCTTCTCTTGAGCCAAGAGCTGCACCTTATGGCGTAGATCGGTGGCCTCCTTGCGTGCCACCCGGAGCTCGGTGCTCATAGCATCTTCAACTCGGGAGTGTTCGATCTCGGCGAGTGTTAGATTGCAGGATAACCTCTCCGCCTCAATCCTTATGGTGCTATTCTCAGTTCGGAGTGCGAAGAGGTCATCCTGGAGCTTCTTGGTGGAACTCTCCACAGCTTTAGATATGATGGAGGGGAAATCCTCCGCCATCATCTTCAGTTTTGCCGAGAAGGGCTCCCACACCCTCTTGACCTCAAGAGAGAGGTTTGCTTGTGGAGGCACCGGGTGGGCTTGTTGTTGGTTCTCGCCGCCACCTTCTTGAGTTGGTTGTTCTTTGGGTGCTTCTTGGCGTGGTGGCGACGTCGGGGATTCAGTAATAAGGATTGGAGAGTGCTGAGCACCTTCATCCCCGACTGGTGCAGCGTTTGCAGTTGAGGCGTTTGAAGGAGGACCCCTTCCAGCTGATACATAAGGCGTGGAGGCGCTCGGGGGTTCTCCATGAAGTTAGGCTCGGGGGCCTCAACCACAGGAAATGCGGACGCCAGAGGAACCGCTTGGACTGGCGAGGTGGGAGCTGGTGGAGGAAGCAGTGTTGGAGGCGGAGCGGGTGTGGAAGGTGGTGTTGATGTTGGAGGAGGAGGTGGAGCAGATGGTGAAGAAGGCGCCACCCTCTTCTTCTTGGTGATGAGGCCATCTTCAGTCACCTCATCGTCTTCTTCCTCTTCCTCATGGACTACTTGGGGAGCTTTCCTCTTTGGTTTCCTGAGGATAAGCTTTTTGCGCTGCTGTTGGGCGGGCTGGGCCTCGGGAGGAGTTGGGCCTTTGGGTGGCGATCTGCCCTGTGCGGCGGCGATCTCCACCACTGAGTTTGGCACGGTCTGGGAACCCGATGCCAACCCGTGGGCTTGGGCGAGCGCCCTCAGTTCAGCTAATTTTCCCTGGCCCAACATACGATCTGCATAATGCAAAGGTACATGGGTTAGTTTAGAGAGGAAGGTAAACACATAAGTCACGTATGCAGCAAAAGCAGATGAGTGATGCAGAAAATAAGACCAAAGTCTTGTGCACAACACACAAGACGCCCAGAAACAGTTAGCAGAGGTAATGTCAAGGTGATGACTTAGACGTTGAGGTGAGTTCTAACCTATGCGAACTTCGAGTTGATCTTCGAAGAACTCGAAGGAGATGAGCGTGGTGGTGAGGAAGGTAATGTTGGCGTCTGCCACGCTTTTCCAGAAGAAGCACAGATCCTTGTCCAAAGCACCCATGCTGTCCGGACTCCTTGGCCTCCTGAAGCTGCCTTTGGACTCCTTAGTCCCCTTGTTTACCCAATACAAGGGGAAACCGTCGAGCAGTGAGGCGTCCTTGTCGTTTGGGCGCACCTGGACAAACTTGCCCTTCCAGTCTTTGTAAGATTGCTGGAAGATAGAAAGGATTGACCTCCCAGCAATCCTGTTAAGACTCACCCACAGGCGATCTCCTGGGTGTTTGGCTTCAAAGAGGAAGAGAAAGACGTCCACTGACGCTGGCAGCCCCAGATGGTCGCACATTATCTGGAACGCCCGCACGAACGCCCAGCTGTTGGGATGGAGCTGGGCGGCGGCGATGTTGAGCTCGGTAAGTAGCTCTCTTTCGAAGCGAGTGAAGGGAAACCTAAGTTTCACCTTCTTGAACAAAGTGGTGTATACGAAGCAGAACAACCCGCCGTTGTTCCCCTTGTCGTCGGCGCACACTGGCAGGTCGGGGGGGCAAGGTAGCACCATCATCTTGTCGTCGTGCTCCTTGTGGAACGACAGGTGAGGCTCATCCCCTTTCGTCAATCGAAGAACCGCCCCAGCAGAGTTTACTGAGGAGGTTTCCTTCAGGAAGGTCGGGGTGGCCCATGGGTATAATTTTTTGAAGTCTGGGGAAGGAACGGAGGCTCCTCCGGCGACGGGCGGAGTAGCCTGAGCCAAGTTGGGGCGGGAGGGTGCAGGCCTCTAAGCCTGGGAAGAAGAAGCACCAGGTGCTCACGGTGGGTTGTGTGCTTGAGATGAAGGGTTTCGTGACGAGGGAGGAGGATTTGGGGTGATCTTTGAGCGAGCCATCGCGGAAACTGCAAAGGAAGAAGAAAAGAAAAGGTGATCAGGGTTTGCAGAGGCTGGCTCGATCGTGAAAGAAGGGTAAAAAACGAACGAACGAAGGTTCGTTGTAACGAAGACGAAGCCCTAAGTTACGAGAAAGGAGAAATAGAGGAAATAGCCCACAGAGTATGCACCAGACAGTTAATGGATGATGCGAATCGGTTAAAATGCAAGAGAAATTATCAGAAGAGGTAAAGGGAGTACCTTTTTATGATCGGAAGAACAATGAAGGAAGTTGATGATTCAGGGGGTTGAAGAACGTCGTGAGCTTTTGCAGAAGAAACTTGAAGCGTTTGAGAAGACGAAGAAGTGATGGAATAGTAGAAGAGAAATGGGTTTAAGGGTTTTTTCGAATGGGTTTTGGAAGCGCAAACGACAATTAAAGGTAACCGTTGATGAAGCCACGTGTCGAGCGATCAGAGGAGTGTTTGGTGGAGCGTCAGGAAAGCAGAAAGTACAACCGCTTGGAATTCTGCGCCAGCGCCACGTAGATCGGTATTGACATGACTCCTTTAGTCTTTTCGCTGGACAAGTCTTCGCTTAAGACTGGGGGGCTTGTGTACCGCCCTGGTAGTCGGAAGTAATGACGTGGCGTCGAGCTGTGATATAGGCGTGTTGGATGGTACGCCTGGCTGGCAGAGGGGAAGGAAGTCGGGGGGCTCGTGTAGTCGCCAGTTATTAAGTTGGCGTGCTCCGATCTCCATCACACCAATACCGGCGATCACCAAGTTGAAGGTGAAGTCGCCAGATATGAATCCAGGCGACCAAGTGGTTATAGATCGCCAAAGCAAGGACATCGCCGAAGATAAAGGCAGATGGATGCTTCCCAGCTGGCCAGAGGATGAGGTCGGGGGACAGCTTACTCGGGCATAAACGGTGGAACAGGTGGTGCAGATTATGAAGGCGGCCGGCGAGACCACAGGGAAGGTGTGTACGAAGGCGCCCGAACTCGCCAATCCAGAAGAGATCGCGCTCCAAGGCAACTATGCACTGAGTAGTATCATGCATAAGTAACTTAGCCAAAAGAGAGTCAGAAGCAGCGCCCAAGTCAAGGAGGCTCCAGATGATGGCACGTGTACAGCTGGATGCGAGCCACGTGTCCAGGTGTGTAACTGCCAGGAGAGAGAAAGTGTCCAGGTATATAAGAGTTTCCCAACGAACTTCTGAGGTACGCACGTTCAGATTGTCTTTTTTACGCTTGCGAGTTCTTGAGTATACTGAGAGAGAACTGGTTCACAGTTCCTTGAGAGTTCTTGAGTGTTACTCTTAGTAATTGGTGGTTCGGTCACTGACTTGGGCGTTGGAGTGCGATCGGCCGCAGCGGCGCCGTTCTGTTCTTTTGCAGGTTCTTGAGGTGGATCGCGGCGAAGGATGGAGGCAAACGCGGCGCATACGTCGATCCAAGTTAGACGAGGCAAATCTCCAGCGTTCTGGTCAACAGGCAGGATCAGGCTTGATAGCTTTGCTGAAAATCAAAGGAGCCTCCATGTTCTTTATGTGAGTAATTTCCAAAGGATTGACACCAGGTTTGATAACATGGATGCACAATTCATGACTCTGGATGAACAGATTGAAGCTGTCCAGAACCAAATCTTTGATCTTCAGTTTGCTGATAAAGAAGAATGAAGGAAAAACAACCGATTGGTTATCGAAACAATCGATTGTTTTTGGTGGTTATATCTGGTTTTTAAATTTCTTTCTTTCTGTTGTTGCTGCTTTAATTCTGATGTAATCAAAACAATATCTTGTTTTATCTCTTCTCTTTGTCTATTTGTGAAGACAAATAGGGGGAGATATATGTTGTGTTTAAGTTTCTGTTTTTTTTATTTGTTAAAACAGTTTGGGATGAGTAATATTTTCTGATATTTAGCTCTGAAGTTTATTACTGTTTATCTGTGCTAACCAAATATCAGAAGTTCTATGCTTTGTTCAAAACTGTATTTTGCAGGAACTGCTTCAGATTCAATCAGGTACAACACAAGCATCAGGGATTTGTCTTCATCAAATAGGGGGAGATTGTTGAACCAATGGTGTTCATGTTTTGAAGAATCCAAACCCTTTGAAGGATGTGTAAGCCTTGGTTGTGCTTGGTGTTCCTGTGCTGGTTTAGTATACTTCTAGGGTAGTTTAAGTGTTGTAATCCACCCTTTGATTAAATCTAAAGCATAGGCATTCTCAATCTTTCTGAAAGTAAAATGTTTTCAAACTAAGTTAAAACAACCGATTGTTTTGTCGAAACAACCGATTATACTTAGGTGTTTTGAGAAAAAGATTGAAAACTGTTTTTAAAATGGTTGAACTGTTAAGAACCAAAACAACCGATTGATTTGAGGAAACAACTGATTGTTTGTTTTGGGACCATAACAGAAAAACTGCTTTATCTTTGACTGAGCTTTAAATGTTTTAACTGCTTACACTCCAGTCATTAAATGCTTTGACCAATCTTTAAATGCAATTTAAGAGTTTGTTACGATTTGATAACAAACTACATCTTTGAATGTATTCAGAAAAACAATTTTGATCTTTAATCTTTGACAAGTTTTTGCTAAGAGTTTTTGAGTTTTTCAAAGAGCTGAGATTGCTAAGAGTTTGTGATTGATCAAAGTGTATGGAATAGGATTCTGCTTGTATTGATATCAGATTATCTTCTGTAACAAGTGTAATCCTTGTACTCTGTTAAACAAGTTTCGTTTCTGTGTTTGCTGAGATTGGCTGTGTGTTCTTGAGGGGATCAAGATTAGCAATCTTAGTGTTGGTGTGTTTTCCAATAAAAGTGTGTGTCTTGAGGTGTTCAAGGTCTCTTGGTCGTTGTGTAAGTGATCAAGGTGTGATTGCTTACTGGATTTCCTCAGGGTTTCTGAGAAGACTGGATGTAGCTCTGGGTTTGGAGTGAACTAGTATAAACAATTGTGTACAATCTCTCTATCTCTAACTCTTTAAATTCAGTTTTATTTTGTTGTTTGTTGGTATAAACAACCGATTGTTTCTGCGAAACAACCGATTGTTTTTCTGGTACTGCAGCTTTTGCTTGCTGTTTTGGCAAACTGAATTTCTGAATCAATTGTTTCTCTAGATAATTTCATTCTTGTTTTAAAAGTTTACGAAAATCCTCTTTAAACAATTCACCCCCCTCTAGTTCAAAGCCATCTATTCTAACATAATATAGTGAGGCGGTATGGGTTCTTCCATATTTGTTGCGAGAACGGCTTGGGGTAATCTCTCGAGGATATGTTTGGGGAACGTGCTCAAACGTGGCGTCGACCATGTCGGTGCATGTTCCGCTGCAAGTGCTCATTGGCTTTGCATAACTCCTCATTAGCTTGTGTGTGTTCTGCCATGATTCTTCGAGAGGCCTTGATTTCCTCCATAAGGCGTGCTTGATTAAGTCGTGTTTTCTCTCGAAGGTGAACTTGATCTGCTCCAGCTTCTTCTCTTAGTTGTTCCTGCTCGGCTCGGGCTTCTTCTCGAATTCGTTCTTACTCTTGTCGATATTCTTCATTTTCCTGCCGGAGAGCACTCATGGTCTCCATGATTTGTTGTAAGGTTGGGACCTCATCCCCTTCAAGTACTTGCATTCTTTGTTTAGTGTTCCTCATTGCATCGAGTTACTCGGTGCTTTGCGTCTCAGAATTTAACGCGTTAGTGGGATCATTGTTTACCTGGCCCCACGGTGCGCCCAATGTTCTCGCCGACTGACCTGTATCGGGTCTTGGTGGTGGATTCTGGGCCATTTTTCCTTTCTTGTTGTTGCTGCTTTGAGATGCTTATAATTCACAGTGAGAGGAGCTTCACCTATTAACAAGACTCTGACGATCAACTTAGTGAGAGCATATAATTATGATTATAGTTAGTAGTGTATCAAATTGAACTTCCTGTTGTTCAGGGTCTTGTGGCCCTGTTATAGCATTCAAAGATCTCCCTTCAAGAGTTCATAAACATAAAAATATTTTTTCAATATATCCCTTTATTTTAGGGGTGCAGGTAAAACATTATCTCTAACTATTTATTTTCATCGAATTTCAAAGTAAATATCTATTTCTAACTGATTCAATTATTCATTCAACTGTTTTTATTTCAATTTCATTTTTAATATGTCTTGCCAGCAGTTTGGGGCGACTACTTGACGCGTTATTGGGCTTATCATTATTTTGGGACGAGTTAAGTATTTTGGTCCTTATAGACTAGGTGGGTCAGGATAATGCGCTTAAGTGCTTAGGTCGAGCCCCGAGCACGTTCGACTAGTACACAGCCCCCAGCCTCGAGTCGAGCATGGCGAGGCGAAGAGGCTTACATATGCCAGCTTTGAAAATACATTTGGCTCAAAGAGTGGTTGAACGCAAGCAATTAAGGTCAGTTCTATCTCAAATCAGTAATTCTATTTCTGACATGGCTATAAACAGTTGCAACCGTTTATTTTGGTTAAAACATGGGAGTCTAGAAATGATCAAATTATGGGAATTGGGTAAACAACTAGGTGCTAGATATGGGGATGAAGGAAAAATACTGGTAAGCTTAGAAGAACTCGAAAGAAGGGATAGGATTTTAAAAACTGAAAGGGAAGGGGGGGTAATTTGGGTTACCAATGAGAATTCTTTCTATGAATGTGAAGGGGTTCAGGAGCTCTGTGAGGTGGAGATATATTAAGGATATCATTAGGAATAAAGGTGTTAGAATGGTGTGCCTGCAAGAAGAGAAAATTCTAAAGTTTACTTTAAATAAATGTTACCAGTTATGGGGGATAATGATATTGATTTTTTTTATAGCGAACCAATTAATGGGGCAGGTGGGATTCTAACAATATGGCAAAAAAAATATTTTTGGTGTTCTAATCATATCATTAATAGATGGTTCATAGTGTTTATCAGACTATTAAAGGAGAATAATATTCCCGTTGTTATTATAAATGTGTATTCCTCATGTAATCTGCAAGTGAAAATGCAAATATTGGAAGAATTAAAATATGTCAGACAAAGGGAAGCTTGTAAATCATGGTGTATAATGGGGGATTTCAATTCTATAAGAAGCGGGGAACGGAGGGGGATAAACCGTGACAGTAGTAATAAGAAAGAAATGCAAGGTTTTAATAATTTCATTAATAGTGTGGAGGTGGTTGATATACCCTGTATTGGTAGAAAAATATACCTGGTATAGACCTAATGACAAGGCCAAGAGCAGGCTTGACAGGCTTTTAACCTCCTTTGAATGGTTGCAACATTAGTCGAGTAGTGAACAATATGTTATAGGTAGACAAATATCTTATCACTGTGAATTGCTACTAAAATCAAAATGTGGAGAATTGGGGACCAAAACCATTCAATTTCTTGATATCTGGCAGGAAGATAAGGAGTTTGACAACTTTCTTAAAACCAAATGGGAAGGTTACTTTGTTCAAGGAAATGAAATGAAAGTGTTAAAAGAGAAACTGAAAATGCTTAAGAGTGATCTGAAAGGGTGGAACAAAGACATCTTTGGGTATACAGACGAGATCAAACTTGATATCATGAATAAAATACAAGAGTTTGATATGAGGGATGATGTAGATAACCTGGATGAAAATAAGATCAGGGAATGAAGAGAACTTTTAAGCCAACTATAGGATATCAATATAAGAAATGAATCCCTACAACAACAAAATTCTAGGGCACTATGGTTCAAATAGGGGATTCCAATTCTAAATACTTTTATGCGTCAATTAAATGGAGGGGAATGAGGAATGAGATCAAAGGAGTACATTTTCATAACTCTGGTACCTGGGTGGAAGAGCCAAACATGATGAAGGAGATGGTCAAAGAGTTCTACAAAAATAAGATGTCGGCTATTGAGGATATAGGCGTCAAGTTGGATAATGTTGAATTTAAAGCCATAACAGATTCAGATAACCTGCTGCTAACTAAACCCTTTGAGGAGAAAGAAATTAAGGATGCTATTTGGAATTGTAATAGTAGGAGCCCTGGCCCAGATGGAATATCTCTCAATTTTATTAAAAAGCATTGGGTCTACTAGAAAACGATGTGTTTGGAGTAGTAAAACACTTTCACAGTGAGGGGAAGATTTCAAAGGGCTGTAATGCTTCATTCATAACGCTGATCCCAAAATTTGAGAATCTTCAATCTCTTGAAGAGTATAGACCATCTCACTTGTAGGATGCTTATACAACATTTTGGCCAAAGTGCTATCTAGAAGGAATAAAAAATTTATTGAAAAGGTGATATGTGTCACAAATGACTTTTTTTTATCTAGTAGAGGATTATTAGACATAGTCCTTGTAGTGAACGAGGTTGTGGATGATTTGAAAAGAAGGAGGAGAAGTGGGGTGATTGTGAAACTTAAGTTTGAAAAGGCGTATGACTTGGTGAGTTGGGAGTTCTTATTCTACATGATAGGAAGATTAGGGTTTTGTGGAAAATGGATACAGTGAATTAGAGCATTCCTTGAATCTGCTACTATCTCGGTCTTGGTAAATGGCAACCCGACAAAAAGAATTCAAACTGTCTAGAGACCTTAGACAGGGGGGCCCGATGATACCTTTTTTGTTTCTAATTGTTGCACAAGGTTTGGCAGGGCTAGTAAAACAAGCGACAAAAAAAAACCTATTTTGGGGAATAAAAGTTAGGGATAAAAAAGTATATGTGAATTTACTCCAGTTTGCTGATGACACCCTTTTCGTTTGCAAATCATATGTGCAAAATATGTTGTCCATTAGCTATGCTAAGATGTTTTGAATTAAGCTCCGACCTTAGACTAAACTTCCACAAGAGTAAAATAGGTGCAATTGGAGTAGACAGGAATGTGGTGAAAATGTACTCTAAATACTCCATTGTAGCCTAATGGATTTACCCTTCACCTACTTAGGCCTACCTATCAGTGGTAACCCATCTAGGTGTTGCTTTTGGGAGACGGTGATATCGAAGATAAGAAAGAACCTTTCGATATGGAATGGGAGGAACCTTTTCTTCGCGGGAAAAGTCTGCCTTATAAAATCTGTTATCAATGTTATACCTCTTTTCTTTCTATCTTTTTTTAAAGCCCCGATTGGAGTGTGCAAGGAAATCACAAAATTACAGAGAAAGTTCCTATGGGGATGGGGTGCAAAAGGGAGAAAAATTGCTTAGACTAGCTGGGATAACATTTGTAAATCGAACGAGGACGGAAACCTAAGTATTATGCGCATTGATATGTTTAATAAGGCACTCTTGGCAGAATGGTTATGGAGAATGGGTTCTCCTGAGACTGGCCTTTGGAAGGATGTCCTAGAATCAAAGTACGATTTGTGGAGGATGGCAAACTCAATTACACTGGTTTGAAATAAGTATAAATCTAGATCGTGGAAGTATTTAAACAAAGTTAGGCTCTCAGACCAAGGAAACAGCTGGTTCAATTCTAATATAGTTTGGCAAGTTGGATCTGGGGAAAAGTTCAAATTTTGGGAAGATGAGTGGCTAGCCAATGCTCAACTCAAAAATAGAAACACCAGAATATATAATAACTTTGTGCTTAAAGACAAGACTATTGGTAGTTTCAGAAGGTGTTCTGGTGAGGGGTGGGTGTGGGCATTTTGTTGGAGAAGATAATGGTTTGAGTGGGAAAAACCTATGGTAGAAGATTTTATGGCAAGTACATCACAGGTGTCCCTACGTCTAAATAAAGAGGATTCATGGTTATGGAACGACTTTCCATCATATGCTTTCTTGGCAAACTCTTAGGTTTAGCAAAATCATAGACCTAGGGGGGCATCTGTAGTGTTTGAATATCTTTGGAATCTAAAGGTTATGCCCTCAGCTCAGCTTTATGTGTGGCGAGCTCTTTCGGATAGGATAGCAACTAAGCAGAATTTTCACAAAAGGGGTGCGACGTTAGGGGGATACATTATGTGTATTATGCGGGAGGGAGGAGGAGTCCACTTCACACATTCTTGCTTCATGCACTACAAAAAAACTTGTATGTGGTGGCGGTAATAATACGACAGTCATTAAAAAGCATCACAATTAACTGTATAATACGACAGTTTCGTAACTGCCATGATCTTCCTTTGAAATGTGGCATGTAGGACCGCATAATTATCCTTTTGAAATAAATACTGTCTCCATTTCCCTCCATAACCTTTCTCTTTCCACACTTACTAAAAATTTTAATTTTTCAAAACTCCCATAATATTTCATTTCCCACTCTTACTCAAAATTTTAATTTTTCAAAACCCTATTCTCCTTCCATCCTCCAAAATTTTCTAAAAGCCTTTGAAACCCTATTATTCCGCAGAACTCCACCACCGTTGTGTGATGCTGGTTCCAGACGGTGCAGTGCACCCTTCCAAATACTGTACAAAGCTCATATTTGAACCTTATTCCCAAGCCAAAACCTCTAAACTGCGTTCCCAAATCAAAGCTCTGAACCTTGTTCCCAAATCCAAAAGCGAAATCCTATAGCTAATTAGTTTCCAAATCCAATGTATAAACCTCGTTGCGAAATCGAAACCCAAATCCCAAAATCGAAATCTAAGAGTAAAGCTTCCCCATCTGAGAGCACAGGGTTTTTGCATCCAACCCTAACTGCGAAAATCGTAGCAGTGAAGTGGCAGAGAATAGCTTCTACATCCATTGGCGAGTGAAACCCTACCGTTTAGAGGTAAAATCTTTTGATTGGAATCAAAAGTTATGAGTT
Organism: Phaseolus vulgaris; assembly: GCF_000499845.2. NCBI lineage: Eukaryota > Viridiplantae > Streptophyta > Magnoliopsida > Fabales > Fabaceae > Phaseolus > Phaseolus vulgaris. Next base: position 10,162,713 of record NC_023750.2, on the reverse strand, counting down.
TTTCTTTCTCCATTTCAGTTTTACCATCTAATCCCTTTTGAACATTAGGAAAAAACCACAAAATCATTTATGGTATACTTTGTGATATATGACGTCTTGAATGATCTAGTTCCATTGATAATTTTAGTTGGGCTAGTTCGTTCTGTTCATACTAGGTTTGCAAGCTGTAACTTGTTTCTGCAAGTCAAAATTTACATAACTTGTGTTATTGACATCATATTATCATAGACCTTCTTATTTGCTTCTGTTACTCTAGTTTTTCTAGATTGTTTATGTTGTTAATGGTCTCTGGAGGTCTCTAGGAACATTGATCTAGTCTACGGAGGAGGAAACATTGGCTTAATGGGTTTGGTTTCCCAAGCTGTTCATGATGGTGGTCGGCATGTCATTGGGTATCACTCTCTCTCTTTTCCTAACATTTTTTGGTAAAGTTTTCTCTTTCTCTGTTTTCTCCCAACGATTTTGGGTGGAATGGGACGTTGTGTTTGTGTTAGTCTCTTTTTCCATTGACTCTATTTGTCATGTTATTGTCTCTTGCAGAGTTATTCCCAAGACACATGCATTAACTATTTCCCTTTTCAGGAATCATTGAAAGTGTTGCTTAATATAAGAGATGCAAAAGAGAAAGAGCTAGAGGTGTTGCTTGCTGAGGAGCAATATTGAGGTTGTTGTCATAGATATTTAAAAGTTTCTATTACGGCTTGCAATATTTATCATTATGCATGTCCAAGCCATCAATACATTGGGGTCTAAGAACATGATGTTAATTTTTTCCCATGTGCTTCATTAGAAATAAGTGAACTTGTGGTTATGTATGTGTATATGCCTTTTGATGTTTACTATTATTATATAGTTAATATAGGTTCAAGCTGGGACTGGGATACAAATTTAGAATTATAAAAGAAGAAAGTTGATGTAATTAATATTGAGAAAAATTATCTAAACTTCAGTCCATCACATTTTGAAAGAAGAGCATGCTTAATGGTTCTTATCAAATTGAAGTAATGTACATATATAAAGAAAAAAACTGAAACAAATTTCTGTATGCGTAAAATTTATTGCAACCACCATCCACTTTTATATCTTTCTTATAATCTATCTTTTTGGGTAGATAAACCTATTAGCTAGCAATTATGTTGATTAACTGAGTTGTGCCTCATTTTTAACTACTACTTTGACACAAAAAGCAAAGTTTTTTTATTCATTTATCATTTTGCAACTGGAGCAGTGATACTTTTGAATTTTGTAGATTAGGGTCGAATGGCTTAAATCCTGGTACAGAGAGGCTGGTTATCTGGATGAATTTACTAGGATGACAACTATCATATGGGTAAGTGGTATTACTATTCTTTGAATTTAGTTGCTCATGTAATACTTTATGGTTGGGTTGAAATCTCAAAACTTATAATTCTTATATTAAAAGAAACATTATTAGTTACTTGTGTTGGTTTGTATTTTATTATATTTAAATTTACATAACGTATGTATCCTCAATTTAACATATAAATGAGTTTTTCAAGCATCCAAAAAAAAAGTTAAGAATTTAAAATTATTCAAAGATATACTAACATTGTTTGTTAATTCAAAAACTATATATTGATATTTTTTTTCTATAAAATATTAAGATATTTTTTCTCTTATTTTAGTTTTATTAACCTAGTTTTATTTTATTATCCCAATGATTCAATTTGTCAATTTGATATCAGTTCATACGTATTATACCAATGATTGTTTTGGGCTATTTTGGATATTGTCTTGGACTGTTTTGGGAACATATTGTCTCTACCATGGGTATATATTGTTTTGGACTGTTTTGGATTGTTTTGGGCTATTTTGGATTCCGTCTTAGACTGTTTTGGGAAGACGAACATTAAAGTTGGTTGCTTCCATTTTTATGTAGGATAAAGTTGATGAGCTAATGCTGGAAAATCCAGACACTGCATCACATATATCTCCAAATGATCCTATTGGTGACATTTTTGGAAAGGAGCATCCAGGGAGGGTCAGAGGACTTTCATATGGTGTTTGTCCTACCCTTGCTTTCAGGAAATCCACAACAAGGGTAAGCAATATGAATAATGGTTCCTCTAGTGGTGGGTCTTCAACAAATGTTGAAGAAAAGGTAGAAAATATGGCAACTGAACTTGCAGTTGTAAGGAGCCAAATGCATACTATGCTAGCCTACATTGCTTCTAGACCAGACGTGCCGGAACATTTTGCTGCAATGGCAGCAAATTTGGTACAAGTATCTATTAACGAGGTATAAATTACTATACTTAAAATTTTATTATATTATTGTTTTCATTTATTTTTTAAAAATTTTCAATTAACTTTAAACATATTTTAACTTATTCCAGGCACCGGATGTTGCTAGTGGTGCTCCATCACTAGAATATAAGATCAAGTGGAGGGAGTAAGACAAATTAGGATTGAGAATTTACTTGTAATATGTTTAGAAAGTGAAACAATTTACATTTTGACAATTTAATTTTCTTGTTGTTTGGATTAGTTTGACATTATCAACTTTGTTCTTTCAATGAATGAATGAACTCATCTTTTGATTATTATATTTCTCAATTTTAATTATATTATGAAATTAGTTTATGTTATAACTTAATTATATATATTATGAAACATAATATCAAATTAATTAATATTATAAAATCAAATTATAAAATAGAATTAAATAAATTATTATAAATTTTAAAAATAAATTTAAAGTTTAATTATAATTATAATTATAATATGAAATTAAATAATATTATGAAATCAAATTATAAAATTAAATAAAATAAATTATTATAAATATTAAAAATAAAATTAAATATTTAATATTCGAATTATGACAGTTATAAAGTGTATTATAAAAGACATATTATACTATATTAGATGGCGGTCAAAACTGCCACTATTTACGTTAGAATTGGTTTACCCAGTTTAAAATTACGACATTTATAACTGACGCCAATTGCACGCTTAAAACCGCAACTTTATACAATGCATACTATGGCGTCTGCTACAGCGGTTCTCATTTGACCGCCACATTAAACTTTGTGGCGGCAAGAATTCTGGCGATACGCGATACCGCCACAGACGTATAATGCGGCAATTAGAAACACCAGTTTTTGCAAAAATAACCGCCGCATTATACACATTTTTTTGTAGTGATGTAAGGTATCTGTTGAATCAAGTGTGTTCAAGCTTTGAAGAATCCAAACCCTTTGAAGTTTGATGGAAGGATGGATGTGCTTGTTGTTGCTGAGGTATTTTAGAATAGGATCTGGGTAGATTATCTATGTATATCCACTCTTGATTGAATCCAAAGCTTAAGCATTCTCAAACCTTTTAATTGAAAGTGTTTTTCAAACTAAGTCAAAAACAACCTGTTGTTATGTCGAAACAACCGATTGTTTTATAATTAGGTGTTTTTAGAAAGGTTGAAAACTGTTTTTGATGGTTGACTTGCTGTCAAACCAAAACAATCGATTAATTCAAAGCATTCAACCGATTGTTTGTTTTGGGACCATAACAGAAAACTGTTTTGTGCTTTGACTGAGCTTTAAATGATTTTATAACTGAATACACTCTAGTTTTAAATGCTTTGACCAGTCTTTGAAAGCAATAAATAGTTTGTTCAGATTATGTAACAAACAAGAAATGAGATTTAATCAAAGAAAAACATATTTGAGTTTTTCACTGATTTTGCTTTTGAAGAGTTGAAGTTTGCTTTGTGCTTTGATCAAGAGAGTGTGGAATAGGATTTTCATCTTGTATTGATTTCAGATCTTTCTGTAACAAGTGTAATCCTTTTGTACTTTGAAGAAACTCTATGTGTGAAGCTGAGAAGTGTTGTGTATTCTTGAGGTTGTCAAGATCAGCATTCTTGGTAGTGTTTGTGCTGAGCCAAAGGAAGTGTGTGTCTTGAGGGGATCAAGGTCACTTCTTTGGTGGTGTTGTAAGTAATCTAGGGTTGATTGCTTAGTGGATTCCCCAGTGGTTTCTGGGAAGACTGGATGTAACTCTTGATTTAAGAGTGAACCAGTATAAACCTGTGTGTGCAATCTCTCTATCCCTTGAACTCTTTAATTTCAGTTTATATTTGTGAACTGGTACAAACAACCGATTGTTTTTCTGGTGCTGTGCTAAATTGCTTTGTGTTTTTGGCAAACTAAATTCTAAATCAAGTTTTCTCGAAGTAATTTCATTCTAGACTTAAAAGTTTGCGAAAACCCTCTTTAAACCATTCAACCCCCCCCCCTCTAGTTTAAAGCCATACATTCTAATGGTATCAATTAAAGTATGGCTCAATAGAGTTGATTCATCATTTTGAACAGTTTTCCTGTATATGCTTTAATAAAGAAGGCAATAGATTGTAGAGAAACCTATGGGTCTCGGTGGTATGGTGTATTTGGAAGCATAGAAACAGGGTTATTTTTCACCAAGCAAAGATAGATGCTAAGAAAATTCTTACTATAGCACAAGTCCAGTCATGGGCATGGATGAAACATAAAGTAAGGAAAGTCAATTTCTCTTTTTCTAATTGGATTTTATCCCCCTTAATCTACGTTAACATGGCAACAAAATAATTGCATAAAAGCTTTACTTGTTCCATTTCATTCACTGCATGGAGTTGCTGGTTTTGAAGTAATAATTTGTCGAATGTGTTATTGATGTCAAACGTTATGGGTTTGCTTGGTACCTTTGAACTAGCTAAGAGATGTGGAAGGTATTTTTTTTGGTGTAGGTGAAGCTATAGTGGAGTAGTGAATAAGCTATGACAGAGGAGGATGCAGCGGAATAAATCTTGGAATGTAGTTGGCTTATGTTGGGAAGTAGTGGCAAAAGAAGCATTGCTTGACAGGGATACAAAAAAAACCCCATTTCGTAGTAGAGTAAAACAAAAGCATGAGCAAAGCTGGAATGCAGGCAGAATAAGAGGGATTTGTGTGGACTGGTTTTATGCAGGTTCTCAGTTATATATATTCTGAACATGTGGAAATTGATGGAAAAAGGAATGAAGATGAAGGAGTGACATGTGGGCACTATGTTACGGCATATTAAAAACAGTTTGGGTAAGTAAGTTACGTGGTATATTCTCTCTGCTATATGTGTTGTTTTTAATCAATTGAATAGCTTATGCAGTATGACAAAGTCTTGGCTTGTAGCTGGGAAGGGTTGTTGTTTATATTGTATGCGGGGAGAATTGTGAAGATACCACTGTGCTATGGGAAGTGGAATTATGCACAACAAGATGTTGGTGGCAGACCTAGCCCTTGTAATGGAATTGAAGAGGTTAAGAGGAAAAAGTGTTGCAGTAAGGAACAAGGAGAAGTGGAAGGAGGAACCATGGAGTGAATTATACAGTTCAGTCTGATGCAATGGGCTAGAATTGATGATGGCCTCAGTTAGCTTTGGTTTTATTCCTGCACAGCCTAAACCCTAATGTTCACTTTGTGAAAAGAAAGAGAGGTTCTGCATTATGTTTTGGTACTGCTGGATCCAATAAGGCATTGGACTTTATTCTTATTTTAAGTTGGGAATCAACCTTCGAATCTTGGATTGGGTGGGTGCTTTTGAGTAAGCTGTGAAACCTTTCTACAATTGGGTGGGTTGTTGAAGTAAGCCCAAGTCTAAAAGTTCTCTTTATTAGTCTTTGAACATGTTTTCTTTCAGAAGATGTAAGTGTTTACTTGAGGTTTGTAGTTATCTTTGAATAGGTTGTATCTGCTTGGTGTAGGTTTTTTTATAAGGGTTGAGACACCTCTGAAGTGTCTCTATTTATTTAATTTATTCATTGTTGCACCTTCCATTAATGTTTCATAAGAGGACATCCACTTATTTAGCAATCGATTGTTAAAGGAATAACAAAAACCTTTTTTTTATATTTTATCCGCTTCTAAGCTTGTTGCAAGACTTCATAAAATTCCTTTCAATGAAAGAACTTTTTACCTAAAATAAACATGGTTCCTACCAAATTAAATGGCTTTTATCACGAAAAAAATACACCACCTCCATCCTTCTTAGGTTTTTCTTTTAATCAGCAAAAAAAAAAATATTAATAATAGGGTCTTTTTGGAATATCTTAACCCATTTACAAAAAATTGTACAATTGAACTTCTTCTTCTTCTTTTTTATCAGCAAAGAATTAATTAAAATTAAACGAAACATTTTAGGGGTGTCCTAACCCATATACACCAACTTGACATTACTAAAGAAATCAACAGTTCCGAATATACTATGTAAACTACCACATAGCTAAAAATTCTAAAACCCTTAATGAAACCCCACTACCCTTACATACCCATACATGAAAAAAGTCCTACATAAATAACAACATAAGAAAAATGTTGCAGAACAAAGCTTATGCAAAGGTAAGACACTAGAAACTAAAACAGAATTGGCTCCAATCTATCATGCCTTTGACTGTTTCCAATTGAATAGATACACTGCCTCACCAAAGTAAGGCATATAGGCACACATCTCGGGCCTTGGTATCCAAGCAACAGGGTCACAAGTTTACCCCAATAGAACGTCAAATACCAAGTTCACATCATCATTTTAATTGGAGTTTTGCAAATGATCAATGAATCTCCCCAAGCGATTTCTCCACATAGAAACAACATACCTATCATTGGAGTGATTCCTCAAGCCGAAACGCCCCCATACAAGTTGATCAGTATAATAAATGAGATCTTGTAAATGAAAAATTTCACCTGCAGTTATGCTTTAAACATCACCTGACTGCCTAGTGAATATGCATCTTCCTTCCAAAGAGATGTCATGCCGCCTTGTTCTGTTTCAAGATTACCCTGCATATTGTCCTAAACTTCCCAAAGAAAACAATTTCATGACCTTCACGGCAAAACTTCCACACCCAGAAAAAAAAAATCGTATAATACTTGTAGTGATGACTTGTTCCACCAGCTTCTTACTCAACAAATACCTGCTACTAATCTTGCAGTGAAATTCCTATCTGACATACTCCTGCTAAGCCTATGGCCTACACCTGACCATTCCTTCGAATTCCAAACGCTTTGTCACTCTATTATACTTGAGATACCTGCATACTGGAGAAAGAAATTTGCAGCTAAAAGTTCCTCCCCTGTGATGCTTACGGCAGTGGCTCATAACTTAGAGGGATTGCCTCTCCGAGTAAAAAAGATAGGGCACATTAGTTGAGGGAGAACAAACAATTTAGGGGGTATAAAACCCAATCGGAGTAAGAAAAATTGAAGCTGGTTATTTTCCTCTTCAATCAAGACCAAGTTTGTAGTTGTGCAAGGCTAACGATTTCATCAAGGTCCACCTTTCCCCCTTTAAAGACGACCCCATTCTTTTGGTTCCAGATACTCCAAAAAACTGCCACCCACACGCCTTTCCAAACTTTATTGCTTTTAGAGTTGAGTTGGAACAGGTAGAACAGTAACAGGTTATTTTGAGGTCTTTTCTTGATCCCCACCCACCTAGAGACCTACGACCATACTTGATAGGCTATCGCACAATCCATAAAATGATGTTGGATTTATTCTTCTACTTGGTTACATAATGGGCTCAACAAAGAGAGAAGATTGATGCCTCTTTTAGACAGATTCATTCTTGTTGATAACTTGCCTTTGAGGATTCTCCAAGCTAAGAATAAGGCATTTGGTAAGACTTTGATATCCCATAAAGATTCCAAGGCTAGGCAAGGCTCAAGGGGGATGAAGGATTTTAGAACATCATAAGAGGATCTAACAGAGAACAAACCATCCTCTTGAGCTAACCATACAATCTTATCTTGAGAGTCTTTTTGGGGCAAAAAATTGTTCAAATCTGTTAAGACTTGTTATTGTTGTTCTGATTCCCATACAAAGAGACTCCTTCGCCAAATCAAATTCCAAGACAAACCCAAATCTAACCATTTGTCCATCTGTTGGACGCGATTTCTCTTATGATCAGAGATGAGATACAACCTTGGGTATTTCTGTTTTAGCATATAGTCAGTCACCTAACCATTTTTCTTCCCAAAAGAAAACGTTATCTCCAGACCGCAGCTTCCACATTAACTGTTTATTAAACCAACTAGCTTATTTACCTTCTTCACAAGTGTTGCATAGATCCCTCCACCACCAAGATTGTGCTCTGCTCGAGTGTATTCTTTCACTATTACCATAACCATAATATTTGGACAAAAGTACCTCTCTCCACACCCCAGATGCGTCCACTTTCAACTTCCACATCCAATTGGCTAAGAGCGTCGTATTGAAGCTTCTAACGTCTTTAATCCCTAGGCCTCCCTCAAACTTTGGTTTACAAATTTTTTCCCATTTTACCCAAGCAATCTTCCTTTTCTCATTTCCCCAACCTCACAAAAATCTCCTTTGCAAGGTCGTTAATCCAACGTTGGAGCTTTAAAAATAGACATATAGAACAGAGGTACAACAGTGAAGACGGATTTAATCAAGCATACAATTGAACTTCTGCAATATGCAAACACTTACAAAAAAAAGTTATACAACTATCATAGAACTTCTACGGCATGCAAAAGATATTCCATCTACACATTTATAATCTAAGAACTACATTCTCCAAAACAGAAAATGACAAAATCGTCTATTTGTTGGTTTAAGATGTGGAGTCAAGGTATGCCTTCGTTTAATTTTTTACTACTTCCAATGCAAATGAAATTGTACCAAGTGAATTTTCATTTCAACTTTTCTCTTCCAACCTTATGTAAATTGTTGGATTGATTCCTGCATTTTCCAGCTAATGAGAGCTATACTCAAAACTTTGTTCAGCATTTCAGATTTGTTATTATTATGTTGATATCATCTCTAACTATATATTTTTATTTTATGCATCATCATTGTGTTCTCTGGTGCCGACCTACAACTATACACTAACAAAAACACAAAGAAGATAGTAAATCAGTGGTATCTTGTGTTTACTATTAGTTGGTGATAAATCCATATTGTCGCAAGTTAAACCACCTTACCATGTCAATACTAGATCAATCACAAAAATTATTAGTATTGAATTTTAGGTCTAGTCTCCAACTTTGCATAATGAATAAGACAAGCAACACCATAGCAGGAAGATATTTGTTGGGACGTTTGCTTTGATGTGGCATGATGATAGTTGAGATCTAATTTTTATAAGACTGAATTTCATTCATAATTCAGTATGACTATTTTTGTCTACTATCAATACACACGTTCTTGGACATATGCATCATTTTGTGTATGAAAACTTGTTTTTTTTTATCTAAATTAGTAATTCATGTCCAAGCTTTTAACTGTGTTTGCAAAAATATCTACAACATCTTCTAATGCATCCCTATAAATTATATCATTCCTATGCTCCCAAATTTCTCTCAAAATTGTCATCCACATAGTTTTCCAAACTCTATTCCCATATTCTCTAAGACCTAGTATGTTGAATTGTTGAAAATGCATAGCTGCATTGTTTGGTGATGAAAATTAGTAATTCATGTCCAAGCTTTGAACTGTGTGTTTGCAAAAACATCTACAACATCTTCTAATGCATCTCCCAAATTTCTCTCAAAATTGTCATCCAGATAGTTTTCCAAACTCTATTCCCATATTCTCTAAGACCTAGTGTGTTGAATTGTTGAAAACGCATAGCTGCATTGTTTAGTGATGCAATATAACACATTAATTGATACCAAAGAATATTCCTCTTTAATATAGATTTTCTCTAGTTGATATTCTGTTAAGACTCTCTACACAACATATTTTACATTTAGTGTGCCAATTGTTTTCCATAGTTCCTTAAAGATCTCCCCTCTACATCATCATGTATTCTCCTTCTCTTGCAGTAACATTATGTCTGATTTACAGTTGAGATTCCATATTTCTCCTTTTTCCATTCCCATTTATCAATTATATCTATCTTTGGTATATATTGTATTATCTCATTGTTGAAAGATTCAAACTCATTTAATTCTCGATCACACCAGTCCCTCCTCCACTGAAAAGTCTACTCCCAGCTATTATTTTTTCAGCTTCCCATTTCTACTATTGTAGTGTTTTAGATATGAAATTTTCGTATACTCTAGGATATGTAACAGCTAAATTCAAATATGAAGTGTAATTATCATGTCAAAAGTTAATTTTGTCCCAGTCACTTACTATCCATCTGGTCTTATAATCAAATTATAGATTCTCTTTTTCCCCTCCACATACCCTTTCTCAAATCTCTCCATCACACTGATTCATATTTTGAGGAGTTGGGATGACTTAATGAGCTGCCATAGTTTGATTCTCCATCCTTGATAGGTATTAAAGCCGTAAAATGATGATATAAAGCCATAGTTTGTTGCCTGCTATATATGTTTGCATTGATTTTGTAAACTAATTTTTATATGCCTGTTTTGAAATGGACAAGAGAAAGTATATAATTATATCCAATTCCTTAAAAAAATTACATAAAGGTTTCAATACACTCAGTCAAAATATCATGCATGCAAAAATGATATATAAAATCATATATCTCGTTACCCACAGTCATTCATGAATCATGATCTTCCAAGCTTATTGTGAATTGATCATACCAAGATAAAATCGATTAATAGGGAAAGAAAAAATAGATTAAAGAGAAATAGTAAACAAACACCAATAACTCAATCTTAAGTAAAACAACTATAATATTAATTTCTCTGCCAGTGTGAGTACCATCACAACAACAACCATCACTTTCTGTTTGATTATACATATGTCAACTACCATTTACTCAATATATATTCATCCTTAAGGTCTTCGTACCTCTTCATACTCGACCCCACATCATCATTGAATTTCTACTTCACAAGCATAAAGGAATAAAAAGTTGGAAAGAAGTAACCATAAAAAAAGGAAAAAAAAAAGAGTGCAAATTATGAACTATAATGTACATAAACTATGCATGAGAGAAACTATAATTATCAAACTAGAAGCCAACCTCAAAGGTTTCACAAAGTTGGAATCTTTATTTGCCGAAATATCAGATTCTAGTGACCACTCGGATCTGAAATTAGGGTTTGATCCATATAGAGATTGCACTCCCTTTATGTCATCAATGTTGAGATTAGCCCTCTTATCTCTAGGCCTCAAACTTGGATACATCACAGCCTCTTTCACCGAACTATGAGACAACCCTAACAAGTGGCCAATCTCATGTGTGGCCACCGACTCCAAGTCCACCGCCACCTCCGACGCCGTGGCCTGGAAGTCCACCGCCCATGTCTCTGCCTCGTCAAGGTGGAGGCGGCCGATCTCCGGCGAGAAGGAGTGGGCCAACACCCCAAGCACCCCATCAAAGGGCTCACCATCACCATGCTCCCCATTGTAAAACCCTATTTTCAAATCCGAAACTTCAGAGTCACTCACCTCGACAAAGCTAACTGGAATTACCGAAGCCCATCTTAAGAATGCACGTTGGAATGCCACTCTTATCTCCTTCATGCTCAAACTATGGATCATGTTCTCACGCGCGAAGGCGTAGGTGAGTGTCATTGGCATTGAACGTGACCACCGTGGTTTTCCCGGGAAAAACACGAAATTCTTTGAAGAACGCACGTTGTCGACGTGATTGTGATCGTGATTCTGGGGTCTTGTGTTTGTGTCTGGATCACCACATCTTGGTGTTATCATTTGAGCAACCGTGTTGGAGTCGAGCTTCCCTGTTACTTGGAGGCCAAGGTTTCCTTGGTATCTAATGAGAGCGGATTCCAACACGACATCAAATTCGTCGTTAAAAGTGTTGTTGTTGTTTTGTAGGTACCCAAACCGATGTAGATATCTTTTAATCTGTGATATACCTGCCATTTTTGCCCCTTTGTCAGCATTGCTGAGGCTCTGAATGTTGTGGCTTGTGATAGATATTTTGGTGGCTGGTGGTGTGAATGTTGCAATGTATGAAGGTGATGATGATGTGAGAATGAAGAAGAACGTGAAGGAATATGTGAGTGAAAAGAACATGGTGGTTGCTTAAGAGCTTGTAGATTTGGAGGCATATATAGATGGAAGCTTTGATGCGAAGTCATATATAGAGAGAGAGAACTTTATCAAACAAAGATTAATTAACTAATCATTATAACCATTTTGGAACATTGATTTGCCTATGATTCATATATATGGATATGGTACAAGGATAAGACTAATCTGAAATAGTCTAAATAATAGCCACAATCTCCCTATTCATCTTTATGATTTATTTAGTTGATAGCTTTTGGCATGATTTTATATCACCATGGAAGGTATCGACAGTTAAATACATTAAAAAAATGCATTACTTCTTAAACAAAATTTCAAAGAAAAACCAGAAGAGCTTTTATAATTTACTTTTAAAAGTAACAAGAATGTCAATATCATTTTATTTCTAAAAGTTTCTTTCACACGTGTAATTAATTAAGTGTTGCTTAAAGTACTTAGATTGTTGCCCCTTTTAAAGGTTTTCTGTTTTTGTAGATTTTTTCTCTTTTTGACAAACACATTTAGTACACTTTGTTGATATCCGAGGCATTTATTTAAGATCTTTTGATAGGCATTTATCTAGGTGCTTCATCACAGGGTTTAGAAAAGTAGCTTATTTATTTTTGTAGCTACTACCTTTTGTAATGGTTGTTGTACACTAATTCACACATGTAGTTGAGGCCAATTTAATGCTGAAATTGTAGACATTGCCTTATATATCAACTTGTTTCCAAAATGAGCTTATGCAGCTACTTTTTGTTATAAATTTTCATAATCTTCTGATATTTTCTCTTTATGTATTAAACAATCCTTAGACCATACCTCACTGATAAATTTGTGTCACCTTCCAAAATAGGTTTATGTCTTATGAAGTAACTTAAAAAACAAAGCAAATTCATTTGAATGGATAGAAGGGAGATTGAGAAGTTGTCCAATCTTACAGGTAACTGTTCCAAGATAAAGTGGCAATTTCAGGTCTAACAGACACACATGTTTTTCTCTTCAAGGAGGGGAAAAGCTCAATGTTCTATACAAGTTAGTTACACTCCATCATTGTTGGTTGTTGTCCTTCTCTTTCTCTCACATCTTTCGAACGTATTCTTTACTCAAAGTCAAAAGGAAAATGAATATAATATAAAAAAAAGGGGTACTGCTACAAACTGTCTTTTATGGCTTCGAACGTGAAGAACAATCAAAGTTGATTAATTAGGAGTTGGGAACTTGATTTTCATTAAATTGATTTTCGTTATACCATAGTTGCTTGCAAATTTGATGTTTTGTTATTCTCTCTTGTTATTGTTGATCACTTTCTGGAGGAAAACAAATGAGAGAAGTGACAAGTTGACTAACGAATTGACATGTCACTTGTACAGAGTAACTAACTAGAACAAACTGTTTCACTGTTCTTACCTTATTCAAAATTCAAAATTTCAATTATATTAATATTTGAACTAATTTGGTTTTATGACTCTCTTATCATTTTCTCTTATTTAATTGTGAAAATAAAGAAAAAAGTATACGCACATAAAAAAGAAGGTATACCCACCGGTGAAAAACTTGAAATTCAAACCATAAATAAAGATGGTTTCATTAAACTGTCATCTATTTTGATTGGTGGTAATTTTATAAACAAAAGCGGTTATATGATGACGATTCCTACTGTTGTCCATCGTGGTATAATTAGAATAATGAGGGTTTCTATTTAATAATAGTCGTATAACGAAAAAATTACAAAAATGTTTAATTTGACATCAGAAAATATGTAAACGGATAAATGCAGGCAAAATTACAAAAATGAAAAGTCATTTGTGCAACTTCAACTTCATCTTACTTGTAGACGACGAATCGTGCAAGGGTTTACACCAGCTAGCAAGCATCTCCCTTGCAAATTCTTCATCAGTCATCCATGCACGAAACTCCTTCGTATGCTTTGAGCTTCATTATGGAAGGATTCAAGTTCATATCAGAGTGAGGTATCTAGGACGGAATTCCGTTTTGTTGTCAAGGGACTCGGAAGGGGCAGTTAAAAAAGTGTTGGAATACAAAAGGGAGTCACTGTAAAAAAAAAATCAGTATTATCTACGAATTTTTACTCACGGATCTGAATTTGTAGGTAAATTCAACATTACCTATAAATATTACCCACGGACAACATTACCTAAGGATATTACCTACAGATTCTGAATCCGTAGGTAAATTCATCATTACTTACCAACTATTATCCACAAATCTTATTATCTATCAACTTTTACCCGTGAATCTCTATTACCTACGAAATATCACTCACGGATATCTATTACCTACCAACTATTAACATAATAATTATATACATAATATTAAAAATATTATTATAATATGAATAATTATAAAATCATAATTAATATTCATAAATAATAATAATCATAAATAATAATAATCATAGCTAATAAGTAAACATATTATTAATATTATAAAATTAATAATATTTAACAATATTAATAATATTAATAATATTAATAATATTTAATAATATTTAATAATATTTAATAATATTTAATAATATTAATAATATTAATAATATTTAATAATATTAATAATAAATAATAATATTAATAATAATTAATAATGATATTAAATATATGAATAATGTTATTAATATTGATAATCATACTAATAAGTATAATAATAATCATAACATGACAACAAAACTTGACTAGTGTAATGGTTAAAGCTTCTTTGGACATTCCTCAAGGGACTTGGCTTCGAGTCCCACCAAATGAAGGCAACGACGGTCGGGGTAGGCGGGCCTCCAAGGCGAAGGGGAAGGTGACCTTTCAAAGTTGACTACGAAAAGGCTTATGACTCGGTCATCTAGGACTTTATCTATTACATGATGGACAAGCTCGGTTTCTGTGGAAAATAGATTGAATAGCTAAGAGCATGTCGGAGACTCTCTAGCATGTAGGATTGGCTGAAGTTGTTAGGAAGGCAGTGGACAAAGACATGCTAGAAAGCCTGGAGATTGGAGACAAGTCCATAAAGGTAAACATGCTTCAGTAGGCGAATGATACACTTTTCTTTTGCAAAGCGAAAGTGCAAAGCATGTTTGTTATCAAAGTTACCCTTAATTGCTTTGAATTAACTTTTGGTTTAAAGGTTAATTTTGAAAAGAGCAATATTGGTGGGGTAGGAGGAGATTTACAAACGGTGCAGTGTTGTTCATCTATTCTAAGCTGTGCTCTGATGGAGACTCCGTTTAAGTATTTGGGAATGTTGGTAAGAGGATGTCACAAAAGAAGTAAGTTTTGGTAAGAGTGGAGAGAGTGAGAAACAAACTTGGTAGATGGAAAGGGATGTAAATTTCTATGGCCAGAAGACTTTGTCTGGTAAAATCGGTCTTGTCATCTCCTCCCCTGTTTTACATGTTCCTATACAAAATGCTGATTGTGGAGGCTAAGGAAATGGTGAAGTTACAAAGAAATTTCTTGTGGGGTTGGGGATCGGAAGGAAGGAAAATAGCATGGGCTTCGTGGAAAAACTTATGTAAACTGAAGGAGGAGGGTGGATTGGAAATGTTATAGATCAGAAGGTTTAATATTGCTTTGCTAAGAAAGTGGATTTGGTAGTTGGGTTATGAGAAAAAAGGCTTGTGGAAAGAAGTCTTGGATTCAAAATATGGTGGATGGAGGGATCTTACAAATCAAAGGAAGTGTAGTTCGTACTCTCTGTGGTGGAGGGACTTGAAGGAAGTGTGGCCGATTGAGGGGTGGAAAGGTAACTTCGAGGATAACTACTCATGGGAGGTAGGGAATGATAGGAAGATAAGGTTTTGGGAAGATAAATGGGTGGGAAATGTGAAGTTAAAGGAAAAATTTCCAAGGTTGTTCTCTATCTGCTCTGAATAGGAATCTCTTCTTTAGCAAGCATGGGAGATGCAAGAAAATCTTGGGTGGGAGTGGAAGATAGATTGAAGAAGGCATCTGTTCGAATTGGAAAGGGACTAGGAAAAAGAGTTGTTGAGACAGCGGGAAGAGAAGAAAGTCAACGCAGAGAAAGAGGATATAAAAGTTTGGAAAGCTAATGAAACCAAAGAGTACACCGTTAAATCTGCTTACAAAATTCTTAAGGAAGAAACCCAGGGGGATGCGGGGGACACGTACATGGGACTGTGGAAGTTAAAGGCTCAACCGTCAGCCCTCCTCACTGCTTGGACGATACTAAAGGATACTAAAGTGAATCTGGTGAGAAGGGGAATTAGTATGGCTAGTAGTTCTTGTGTGTGCGGGGAGGAAGAGGAAACTACATCCCATCTCTTTTGCACATGCAGAGTTGCCTGACTAGTTTGGTCTAAATGTTCTGAGTGGTTGGGGGTGGCATCAACGGAGCATTGCGACCCAAAAATGCACTTTTCAAATTTTAAGATAAGTGGGATGACAATAAGATTTGGGGTTGTATGTGGGTGGCGGTGGTAGCTGAACTATGGAAACATAGGAATAAAACGATATTCAATAGTGGTAGAGTAGATCACACTAAAATCTTTACTATGGTGCAACTGAAAGTCTGGTCATAAGGAAACTTCAAAGTCCGCAGGGTAAGTTTTTCGTACTTTGATTGGTGTCTTGAGCCTTTGGTCTATATGAGATATGTTAGAAAAATTTATAAGGTTTTTTCTGTATTTGGAATGCTTCATGTTTATGTTTGTCTTCTTTTCTATCTTGTTTGGTTTGAGCAAGAAGTTTTGTCGTATGGTTTAGGTGGAGGTTGATCTGTATTAGGTTTGAGGTATCCCTGAAATACCTCTAGTCTATTCATTGATGTGCGAAACGTTCATCGTCTAGTCAAAGAGTTGGACGGGATAAGAATAGGAGGCATTATCCTACATGTTAATATACCTAGGTTTATGAGAGTGGAACATCTTGGAGGAGGAACGAAAGTGGGTGTGTCAAGAAATCGTGATCCTCAACCGAAAGGTATAGGAAAGAAGCAGGTCTGGAAGCAAAAAGAACAAAGCAAGTCCTACCTTTAAGAGGCCAAATCGGCTGGCCAGAGGAAAACCAATGCTCAAGGTGCTAAGGGCAGGAAGGTGGAAAAATCCACACAGGATAAATGGTCAGGACAATTAATATAGGTGAAAGCTGGAGTACCGAGTTGGGTACAAAAAAGTTGCATTAGGTTTCTCCATAGAGATGCTTCATGGGAAGACTTTCAAGAAGAGTTGTTTTCAGGGAGAATCTCAAGGATTAACGAAAAATATATGGGTGACGATTGTCTGTTGCTCACTCACGTAAACGAAGATAGCCCTGAGAAAATGGTGGAGGAAAATAAAGCAGGATTGGAGAACTTGTTTCATGAAATTGTTGAATGTTCAAACTCCATCATTTTGAGGCACAAGCATGTGTGGTTGAGGTGTCGAGGTCTACCTCTATCGCTATGGAATAAAGAAACTGATGAGAATCAAATAAATGAGGCTTTTATTAATGAAGGGAGAGGTCATTCACCTACACATTTGAAGTTCTTCCTTCTAGTCTTTTCAAAATTAAAAAGAAGACATAAAATAAAGAGAGGATCAAGCCATAAAGCCAAAGAAGTCTACAAGCTTTCAAGAATAGGCTTCATTTAAATATCTCTCTTTATAGTTTCTTTTATAAATTTGTAAATAATATAGAATGTTTAAATACATAGTTTTTAGGAAAGGTGCTTAGAGGGAAACCTTAGATACCTCTTTTGTAAAAGCATCTTTAGGCATTAGTTTAGAATTTTCTAGAAGGTGACTCTTCATGCTTCACTTTAGGTGCTAGAAGTGAGTAGCATGCAAGGGACTTTTGGTTAGCTTGTTTTGTAAGCTTCATGACCAGCCCTTGCTCCTATAAAAGGAGGGCTTAGGTCCTTCATAATGCAGATTTGGAATTTGTAGTATCAAAACTCTCCCAAATTGGTGATTGAGTGTAGTGAGAACTTGTCTTCTCCTCTTCCTAGTCTCATCTTGAGTGCCTTGGTTCTCTCAAGTGGCGGCATTGCACACTTATCTTGGAGCCTTCACACTTCAAGTGGCGTGTTCATCAACCAAGAACTACAACCACATAAGTCCTCTTTCTTCTCCATCTTCTCATTCCATTTTCGTGCCTATTTGAATTCCTAAACATGTCTTAGGTTCCTTTCTTGCTTTCTATTCGGTGTTCTTGCTTATTTTCATGTTTCAATCGGTTCATCTTCTTTCTCCTTGGATTTGTTTGGTGCATTTCAGTTTTGAAGCATTTTAATCGGTTCATTTCATTTGTTATGCATTTTAATCGGTTCATTTGCATTTTTACATCTTTTAATCGGTTCAATTGGCAAGAAATGGGTCTTCCATGTGAGTTTGGTGTTTGGTGCAAGTTTTGGTGAGTTCTTGATTATAGAACCTTGATCCAATTCTATTAAAAGTGCCTAAGCTATCTCCAACTCAAGTTGATTCCTAAGAATGTCAAGAATCATTCATATTGTGCTATTGGAATCACATCAGAAACTTTTACAAATATGGTAGCAACACAAGCTAGGGAGATTGTCGACATTGATGAAGCCACTCTATCATTAGAAAACGTTGAATTTACCATATTCAAAGCTAAAATATCCATTACAAGTGAGGCAAATTTTTTGAAAAGAATCAAAATTAATGGCACACTACATTCGGTGGTACTGCGAAAGGAGCTGTCGGTTTCTTGTTCATGCATAGGGAGGAGGTGTAACCAATCCTCTGAGAGTGTGACTTTGATCGATTCCTTTGTGGAAGGAACTTGTTTTGGGGAGCTGGAAGCAACCTTTGATGCTCAATGGGCCTCAAAGGGACAAGAACGAACACCAAATGCAAATCATGTTTCTGGGCCAAAGGATGAGTTGGAGCACAGAGGTGCCACGGTGTCGGAGAGCACAAACAATTTGGGGGCGACTAACAACTCCATGGTAGAAAAATTATAAACATTACCATTCCTTGCATGAAAGGGATAAGTCCTGACATGTGCTGCTTTAACATGAGAACATAAAGCTTAAAAGTCAATGGAAAATGAGGAATGTGTTGAATCAAGTGTGTTCAAGCTTTGAAGAATCCAAATCCTTTGTGTTTGACGGAAGGCTGGAGGTGTTTGTTGTTGCTGAGGTGTATTAGAATAGGATCTGGGGTAGATTATCTGTGTTAATCCACTCTTGATTGAATCCAAAGCTTAAGCATTCTCAAACCTTTTTAATTGAAATTGTTTTTCAAACTAAGTCAAAAACAACCTGTTGTTTTGTCGAAACAACCGATTGTTTTATACTTAGGTGTTTTGAGAAAGCTTGAAAACTGTTTTTGATGGTTGACTTGCTGTCAAACCAAAACAACTTATTGATTCGAGCATTCAACCGATTGTTTGTTTCGGGACCATAACAGAAAACTGTTTTGTGCTTTGATTGAGCTTTAAATGATTTTATAACTGAATACGCTCCATTTTTAAATGCTTTGACCAGTCTTTGAAAGCAATAAATAGTTTGTTAAGCTTTTGTAACACACAACAAAGATTAAATAATAAAAAAACATATTTGAGTTTTTCCTTGATTTTGGCTTTTGAAGAGTTGAAGAATGCTTTGAGATTGCTTTGATCAAGAGAGAGTGGAATAGGATTTCATCTTGTATTGATTTCAGATCATTCTGTAACAAGTGTAATCCTTTTGTACTTTGTGTAAACTTTGTTGTGTAAGGCTGAGAAGTGTTGTGTGTTGTTGAGGTTGTCAAGATCAGCATTCTTGATGGTGTATGTGCTGAGCCAAAGGAAATGTGTGTCTTGAGGGTATCAAGGTCACTTCTTTGGTGGTGTGTGTAAGTAATCTAGGTTTGATTGCTTAGTGGATTCCCCCAGTTGTTTCTAGAAAGACTGGATGTAGCTCTTGGTTTAAGAGTGAACCAGTATAAACTGTGTGTGCAATTTCTCTATCCCTTGAACTCTTTAATTTCAGTTTATATTGTTAACTGGTATAAACAACCGATTGTTTCTGCGAAACAACCAATTGTTTTTTTGGTGCTATGCTAAATTGCTTTGTGTTTTTGGCAAACTGAATTCTGAATCAAGTTTTCTCAAAGGAATCTCATTCTAGACTAAAAAGTTTGCGAAAACCCTCTTTAAACCATTCACCCCCCCCCCCTCTAGTTTAAAGCCATACATTCTAACAGAATGAAGGTCCTAAAATCGTAAAAGTTACTTTGTTAGACCTCTACCTGCTTTAGGAGGGGACATGTCAAGTGCAAGATCTAGGCATAGTGCATCAAACACTCAAGCATGGTCATTGGGCCTTAAGTTTTTTAGAAGCCCAAATAAGGCACGGTCCAACAAATAAATTTCTTTTCTAAGGGTCAGTGTTGCTCAAACAAGGTCATTAGGCCAAAGAAATTACATGCTTATAAAGAATGTTTCTGTTGGGGTGGGGTAACAACGAAAAGAAAATCTCTTGGATTAAATAGGACACCTTGAGTAAACCAAATAAGGAAAGGGGTCTGAGGATCAAGGAAGTCGGAAGCTTTAATAAAGCGTTAATTAAGAAATGGATGTGGAAGCTGAAGGTGGACTCGTTGAGAATGTGGAGAGAGGTGTTAGTGTCTAAATATGATCATAGAGCTAGAAGAATCATTCCTAATCATAAAAGGACACATTCTTGGTGGTGTCGTGATTTGTGGAAAATTTGTGAAGAAGGCAAAACGAAAAGTTGGTTCCACAATTAGTTATCATGGAGATTGGGGGATGTGAAAGATATTCTATTATGGGATGATACTTGGTTAGGAAATACTTCTTTGAGACAAAGTATCCTTGGTAATTCCTTATCACAAAGGACAAAGACAAAAGTGTACAATAGGTAGGTTCGTGGGTTGAGTCGAGATGAGTATAGAAATTGGAATGAAGAAGGGTAACTTTTGAATGGGAAAGAGAACAATTGGTACAATTGGAAGCAGATCTTCATGCTAGCATACTACAACGAGGTCATTAGGACAACGTGGTGCGGTTAGCTGAAGAAAGTTGTGTTTTCTCGGTTAAATCAGTATATCGTGTCCTGCACATGTCAACGCCCTCAGAAAGTTGCAAGGCATTGGATATGTCAAAGTGATCCCCAATGCTTTAACATTGGCTTGGTGAATCCTCAAAGGAAAAATTCCAACAAGTTTAAATCTACAGAGAAAAGGGATTCTACTACCATCCCTCTTGTGTCCCCTATGTAATCAGGAAGAGGAATAAATTAATCACTTATTTGTGGAATGTAACTAAGCTTTTCAAGTGTGGTATGTGGTTTCAAAATCGGTAAGACTACAATCAGCTTACCACAACGATTTGAAGTTGCATTTGATCTAGTTTGTATTGTTCCAATTCAATGAAAATAGGAATCGTGCTTGGAAAGAGGTTAGGGTTGCGGTATTATGGAGCTTATGGAATCATAGGAATGGTGTGGTGTTTAAAGAAATGAAGGTGGATGCTAAAGACATATTCAGTATTGCACAACAACAAGCGTGGGCCTGGATGAGAAGAAAAGTAAAACAATTTAACTTTTCTTTCTCAAATTGGGTGTTATATCCTCTTAATTGTTTACAATCACTAATTTGAAGTAGCACTTGTGTTCTGGTGTTGTTGTTTTGGTCTGCTATTTATACTGTTGCGGCTTAAAAGTGTGTTTTGCGTGAATACAACAAAATTGGGCAATCTCACCTCTCTCGGTCAGCTACAATCAAGTATATTCGGATGTAGCAAAACAACAGCTGCCTAGGGACAAACCTAGTGATCCCAAGTGTACAAATTTTATGGTTTTGGCTTAAGTGATGCAGATACAGTTTTTTTGCAAAGAAGCATGCAGTTGATAGCCTTGGTCTTGGGTACTTACTGTTGGAGATGGATGAAGCTCATCTCTACCTTGCATTGGTGTGTTTGATGTAGTCTTTAGCTAGTTTGCTTTGAAGGTTGCAATGTGTCTTAGATGATTCTGTATTTTAGGTTTGTGTGTATTCAAAGTTGCCTTTTGCTGCATGACCCATCCTAGATGCCAAATCAAGGTAGTAAGATCAAGCTCATGATGTGGTTAAATGGTTTTGGAAAAGCATTTTAAAGTTTTATTAAAAGGTTTGATTCAGTACAAAAATAAATTTGTTTTCTTGAGAAACAATAGGTTTATTTCTGCTCTGTTAAAAGGCTTTTTGAAATTTTGTTAGGGCACCAAAGGTAAAGCTCAGTCTGTTATTTCAGTTAAGCTGAGCTGGCAGTTTTGTTAACATTTAACCTGTTGTTTTTAGAATCAATTTGTTGTTCTTATAACTGCTCTGAAACTGTTTTTTGAAAAGTGGTTAAGATCTGTTCTCTATAAAACAAAATGCTTTTCTCACATTAAAAAAAATGCTGAGCAATCACAGTTTCAACATAGATAAAACATTTCGTGTGTGAGGAAGAGGATTAAAAAGGTTTTGCAAAGGTTTTTCAAAAGAAATATACATGTGGGCTTGTTCTTGAAGAACCTTGTGCTGGATGAAGGTGATGGTACTGTCTTGGAGCAAATAGAACAACTGGTTTATGTTCTTGCAACACAATTTCAGGTGTAATCATTCCCTTACTCATTCTTGTAATAGTTCTAAGTGTTAGTCACTCTAGATAGGGTTTCTTGGAGTGCAAGGTATGCTGGAATAGTGTTTTTCAGCAGTGTTTGTTGAAGTTCTTGAAGGGTTCAAGAGCTGTTGTGTATGCTGAAATTGTTTGTATCTGCTTTAGTGGATTCCACCTTGGAGTAAGGTGAACTAGACGTAGCTCTTGATGAGTGAACCAGTATAAAAACTCTCTTGTCTTTCTCTTCTCATCCCTGCACTTGTTTCTGGTTTTACTTAATTCTGTCAAGAACGAAATCTGTTCATTTGAAATCAAATCTGTTAATTTTGGATTTAATAAAAATTGTTCTTCTTAATCTGGAAAAATTCTCTAATCATAAACAAAGCTTCTGAATATAAGTTTGTAATTGAATTAAGAACAAACAGGTTTCTTCATAAAAATCATGTAAAAGATTCATTGTCTATAAAGCCTTGTGTTGAATAAATTGGATTGTTCTTTTGGCATAGTGTGTGTTCTTCAATACTGTTAAAAGTGAACCAATCTGATTTAGCTATTTTTCACTATCTGATCTTAATCCCAATCTGGTGCGGTTCTGTTTGTGTTAGACTGTTTTGTAAAAATCAATATGTTCATTCTAAAATCAATTTGTTCTTTTACCCCTGATATATTGAAAACAGTTTGTGGTTGGGAAAATTTTATATGTTCAATTCACCCTCCCCTCTTGAACTTAGACATTAATAGACCCAACAATTGGTATCAAGAGCTAGGGCTTGTATTTTGCTCAAGTGTATGCATGATGTCTGAGTTTAAAATGCCTTTTGATGAAGGTGCGTCTATTAATAGACCTCTTATGTTTGGTGGTGTTAACTATGCTTTCTGGAAAATTAGGATGAAAATTTTTATGGAATCTATTGATATGGGTATTTGGGATGCAGTGGTCAGTGGACCTTTTATACCTATGCAGGTTGTCAAAGAAGAAACTGTGAAGAAGCCTTGCTCTGAATGGAGTGAAACCGAAAGGAAGAAGGCTCAATATGACTCCTTAGCCAAGAGCATCATCACCTCTGCACTGAATATGGATGAATTCTTTAGAGTGTCCCAATGCAGCTCAGCTAAAGAGATGTGGGAAGTACTGGAGGTAACCCATGAGGGCACAGATGATGTGAAACGTTCGAGGAAGCATTCACTCATTCAAGAATATGAGTTGTTTAGGATGCAATTAGAAGAAAGCATTGCAGATGTGCAGAAACGGTTTACACATATTGTGAATCATCTCACTGGTCTTGGTAAGGTCTTTGACAAGGAAGAGCTCAACATAAAGGTGCTGAAATGCCTTGATAGGAGCTGGCAGCCTAAGGTAACAACAATCTCTGAATCCAGAGATTTATCCAAGATGTCTACTGCAACACTCTTTGGAAAATTGATTGAACATGAGTTAGAACTCAAAAGATTGAAAGAACAAGAAACAGTGGAGAAAAGAGCCAAAGGAATTGCCTTAAAGACTACCATGGAACATGATACAAGTGAGGAAGAGAAGAATTCTGAACATGATGAGACCTTGAGTCTGCTCACCAGAAAATTCAGCAGGTTTCTGAAAAGAAAGAACCGAGACAGAACTCAACAAAGAAAAAGGTATTCTAAATCCAATGACTCAAATTCTTCTAGTTATACTTGCTTTGGTTGTGGCAAACCAGGTCATATAAAGATTGATTGCCCAAACAATCAAAACAAAGAAAAATCAGCCAGCAAGAAGAGTGAAAGAGGCAAAGGAAAGAGAGCTTATATCTCTTGGGAAGAGAATGATGTATCCTCAACAAGTGACTCTTCATCTGAAAGAGAAGAAGCAAATTTGTGCTTCATGGTGAATGATGAAGGATCAGCATCTGATTCAGTAAGTGACTATTCAACTGATTCTGAAAATTATGATCAGCTATTAATTGCCTTTAAGGAAACACATAATGAAGCAAATAGATTGGCTGTCATATGTAACAAACTGAATAAAGTAAATAGGGTATTGGAACCTAAGGTTAAGGCTCTTGAAGAAAAATTACACAAAGCTAAAACTGAATTGGTTAGCCTTAAATTAACATGTTTGCATGCATCAATAAAAACTTGTGATAATTGTAAGAAGCTGGAAAAACAGGTTGAATATTTGTTAAAAACACTCTCAAATTTCACCAAAGGAAGAGAAAATTTTGAAACTTTATTAGGTTCACAGAATGCTGTTTTTAACAAAAATGGTCTAGGATATAATCCTGGAATGAAAAGCAATGTGAAAAAGCTGTCCAGTTTTTTTGTTCCTTCCAAAACAAGTTTTTCCTCTTTTAGCTGTTCGAATACAATGCATTTTGCAACTTGTTTTTATTGTATGAAGTCTGGACATATGTCTAGAACATGTAAAGCTAGAAGATACCTTGTTCATAAAGGGTTGACCAAATGGCTTCCTAAGGAAAGGTATTAATCATGCTGGACCCTAAACTTGAAAGGGGTACCATATGTGTTAAATCTGTTTTGTTTTGCAGAAAAACAGCAGGAAAAATTAGTGGTACTTGGATAGCGGGTGCTCAAAGCACATGACTGGTGATGTTACCCAATTCAAAAATCTGAAACTTAAAGCTGAAGGACACGTCACATATGGAGATAATAATAGAGGAAGAATTCTTGGAAGAGGAGATGTTGGTACTGCAGACTCAACCACTATTGAGAATGTACTGTATGTTGAAGGGCTAAAGCATAGTCTTCTAAGCATTAGCCAGCTGTGTGACAAGGGATACAAGGTTAATTTCGAAGCCAACACTTGTACAATTTCAAATGAAATTTCTGGTAAGGTGCTTTTCACAGGAAAAAGGGTAACAACATCTATCCATTAGATATTATGAATAGCTATTCTGAAAATGAGTGTTTGTTATCTAAAAGTGATGAGTCATGGTTATGGCATAGAAGGCTAGCTCATATCCATACAAATCATTTGAATAAGCTGAAGTCTAAGGAACTTGTTTCTGGTTTACCAAACATAAAATTTCAAAATAACAGATTGTGTGATGCTTGTGTAAAGGGCAAACAGATAAGAACTTCAATCAAATCTAAAGATGTGATTTCTACAAATAAAGCCTTGGATGTTTTACATATGGACTTGTTTGGACCATCTAGGACTGCTAGCTTAGCTGGAAATTACTATGTTTTGGTGATTGTTGATGACTTTTCAAGATATACATGGACTTTGTTTCTTGCTTCTAAAAATGATGCATATAAAGCCTTTAAGAAACTAGCTAAGGTTCTGCATAATGAAAATGAAAATAGAATAAAACATATTCGTAGTGATCATGGGGGAGAGTTTCAAAATGCAAAATTTGATAGATATTGTGAAAAACATGGGATCACACATAGCTATTCTGCTCCTAGGACACCCCAACAAAATGGTGTAGTTGAAAGGAAGAATACGTCATTAGAGAAGTTAGCTAGGACCATGTTAAATGAATCTGGTTTACCTAAATATTTTTGGGCAGATATTTGTATTTTAGACCTATACAAGTTCCTATACATCATTTTCCATTATGTCTTTGCTAGTTCTTCATTCTGTTTTTCATTCCTGTTAGGATACCTCTGTTTTTCTGAAAACGTGTTTACTGTTTCGATTTATTGCAATTGATTTACTCACTGGAAATTTCTGAAATTCTGTATTTGTGTTCTTTAAAGTGTTATAAAAGAGTAGAAAAAAAGAAGTACTCAAAAATTCAAAGTACAAAAAAATGATAAATCAAAAACAAAAAGTGTGCAATTCTGCCGAAAAAAATACGGTAATCTGGCAGCGATTTTGAAAATTTTATCTCAATTAATTGGCTTACTGTTTTTGAGTAATTCCAGTGCCATTGTTGAGCTAAGATCTTGAAGTTTCTGTGGTTAAAATTTCATAATCCAGTTCGCTTTATATCATTCCAGTTAAATCAGTGAACATCAAGCACAGTTTGCATAAAAAATATTTTCCAGTAGTTCTGTTTTTGTTTTCTTCATCTAATCTAGTGCTTTTCTTTAGGTCTCTTTTGTGTGCCTTCTTTTTCATTGAGTACCTTATTTTCTTGCTTGTCTTTTATTCATTAATCTTTGAGTTTGTCATACATCTAGTATTCCTTTTGTTATAGCCTTTTATTGCTTATACATTTTCTTGCTTGTCTTTCTTTATTCCTTGGTTTTGTGGTGAAGTGCTTTGAAGATTGTGTGCTCTTATTTTGGCATCTTTCATTTGAGGATTACTAAGGCCTCAAGATAAGCTTGGTGCAGAGAGTATTCTTTCTTTGAGAGTGATTTTTCAGTGCCACTTCACTTCGGCAATTGGTTCCAAATTATTTTAGCTAACTTTGTTTTCTTAACTTTGTTTGCTGTTTTGTTGTTTGCTGTTTTCTTTTCCAAATGGCTGCTTATTCCAGTGATGAGTATTACAACAAGAATTCTCCTAGCAAAGCTTCAGTCCTTGGTGAATTAAAAGAGGCCAAGCGAACCATTACACAAAAAGATGAAGCTATTACACAACAAGCTGAAGCTATTAGACGGTTGGAGGAAAGATTGCAAAGCCTTGAAGTGCAACAAGCTAGACCGTCTCATTCTCACCATGGTTCACGGCATTCTCATAGACCTTCATCAAGAGGCTCTTCAAATGATCATGGACGTGAAGAAGAACATAGAAGAAGGAGACCTCAACCCAACTTTCATGGATATAGACCACCTTATGCTCATGAAGATAAACGTGAAGATGGCTACTACCATGATGCAAAGGCCAAGCTACCTTCGGTGAAAATTCCTAGTTTCAACGGGGATAGTGATCCTAATGTGTATCTAGATTGGGAGGCTAAATGTGAACAGAGTTTTGACCTCCATGAGATCTTAGATGAGCACAAATATAAGCTAGCCACCTTAGAATTTAGTGATTATGCCATGAAATGGTGGCATGGTGTTGTAAAGGACATTATCTATCACAAGGGTCCTCCCGTGGACTCTTGGGACTCTTTAAAGGATCAAATGCGTCGTAGGTTTGTGCCACCACACTTTAGGAAAGACCTCATGTTGAGAGTCCAACGGTTTCAACAAGGCACGCTAAGTGTGGATGCTTATTATAAGGAATTAGAAACGCTTTTGCTTAAAGTTGATTTGAAAGAAAGTGATGAAGCTATGATTGCTAGGTTTATGAGTGGTCTAAGGAAGGATATTCAAGATGTTGTTGAGTTACAAGAGTATTCATCATTGGGTTCTTTAGTTCATCTTGAAATGAAGGTGGAAGCCCAACTTGCTAAGAAAAATTCTTTCAAAAATGCTCCCAATGATGGTTACTACAACAATTCTTGGAAGAACAAAAAGTCTTTTTCTAAATTTCCTTCCAAAGATTCTTCTTTCAAACTAAAGGAATCTAAGCCTTCTACTTCTAGGCCTAAATCCTCAACTAAATCATCTAGTAAGAAATGCTTTAAGTGTATGGGTTATGGTCACATTGCGGCCAATTGTCCTTCTAAAAGGAATATGTTTGTGCATAATGGCATTGTCATGAGTGAGCATGATTCGGATTCACCTAGGCATTCTTCACCTTCTAGGGCGTCTAGTGAGCATGAGAGTGAGAGTCCACTTGAAGGAGATTTGTTAGTTGTGAGAAGACTTCTTGGAAAAGTTTCACAACCTTTTGATGAAAGTCAAAGGGAAAATATTTTTCATACAAGATGTCTTATTCAAAACAACATTTGTTCTTTAATAGTGGATGGGGTAGTTGTGCTAATGTGGCTAGTACAAGAGTAGTAGATAAACTTGGATTGCCTACTATCTCTCATACAAAGCCCTACAAATTGCAATGGCTTAGTGAAGTAGGAGAAATAGTTGTGAATAAACAAGTCCTCATCCATTTCTCCATTGGAAAATACAAAGATGAGGTATTATGTGATGTTGTGCTCATGGAAGCAACCCATTTTCTTTTGGGAAGGCCTTGGCAATATGATAGAAAAGTTTTTCATGATGGCTTTACCAACAAACTTTCTTTTGATTTCCATGGTCACAAGGTTACTTTAAAATCTCTCTCTCCAAGAGAAGTCCATGAGGACCAAATCATTATGAAGAAAAAGAGGGAGGGTGAAAAAGATAAAAAAAAAGTCCTAAGCCTACACTTCTTGTGTCTACGCATGAGGTTCAAAGGGAAATAGTGGCTCACAATCCTATCTTCTTAGCTATCCCTAGACCTCTTAAGTTAGAACTACTTGTTGATAGTTCTCATGACTTGGATAATTTGGTAAAGGAGTTTCAAGATGTGTTTCAAGATCCTCCAAAAGGCCTTCCACCTTTGAGAGGGATTGAACACCAAATTGATTTGATTCCGGGATCTTCCTTGCCAAATCGTCCGGTCTATAGAACCAATCCAAGTGAAACCAAGGAAATTCGCCAACAAATAGAGGCTTTGATTGAAAAAGGTTGGGTCCAAGATAGCATGAGCCCTTGTGCTATGCCTATTATCCTTGTCCCTAAGAAAGATGGCACATGGAGAATGTGTTCGGGTTGTAGGGCTATCAATAACATTACAATTAAGTATAGGCATCCCATACCTAGGCTTGATGATTTGTTGGATGAATTGCATGGTTCAAAAATCTGTACAAAGATTGATCTTAAAAGCGGCTACAATCAAATTCGTATCAAACCGGGTGATGAAAGGAAGACGGCTTTTAAGACCAACTTTGGCTTATATGAGTGGTTAGTTATGCCCTTTGGCTTAACTAATGCTCCAAGTACTTTCATGCGCCTCATGCATCATGTTTTGAGACCTTTCATTGGTAAGTTTGTTGTTGTTTATTTTGATGATATACTCATTTATAGCTTATCTTTGAAAGACCACAGGTTGCATGTTAGGCAAGTTTTAGAAACCCTTAGGAAGGAACATTTGTATGCTAACCTTGCTAAATGTATGTTTGCACTTGATCATATAGAATTCCTAGGGTTTGTTGTGAGTAGCAAAGGGGTCCATGTGGATCAAGCTAAGGTGGTGGCCATTCAAAATTGGCCTACACTTAAATCCATGAATGAAGTCCGAAGTTTCCATGGACTTGCTTCTTTTTATAGAAGATTTGTACCTAACTTTGGTACAATAGCCGCACCACTCAATGATATAGTAAAAAAGGATGTTGTTTTTCAATGGGGAGAAGCACAACAAAAAGCTTTTGATATTTTGAAGGAAAAATTGACTAATGCTCCCATCTTGGCCCTTCCTAATTTTGCTAAAACCTTTGAGATTGAGTGTGATGCTTCAAGCATAGGCATTGGGGCTGTTCTTCTTCAAGAGGGCCACCTCATAGCTTATTTTAGTGATAAATTGAAAGGAAGTCATCTCAACTATTCCACTTATGATAAAGAGTTATATGCACTTGTTAGGGCTTTGTTTACTTGCCAACATTATCTTTTTCCTAAAGAGTTTTTGATTCATAGTGATCATGAATCTCTTACATATTTGAAAAGCCAAAACAAGCTTAACAAGAGGCAAGCTAAGTGGGTGGAATTCCTTGAGCAATTTCCTTATGTGATCAAACACAAGCAAGGCAAAATAAACATTGTGGCCGATGCACTTTCTAGAAGATATGCCTTGATT
This sequence comes from Phaseolus vulgaris, assembly GCF_000499845.2. Taxonomy (NCBI): domain Eukaryota; kingdom Viridiplantae; phylum Streptophyta; class Magnoliopsida; order Fabales; family Fabaceae; genus Phaseolus; species Phaseolus vulgaris. The sequence goes on along the minus strand of NC_023750.2, from coordinate 10,132,597 downwards.
ACCCTTTTGGGTTCTCAATATCTTGGCTTTGATCACATTAAGGATATTTATCATGATAGCCTTGGTCTTGGGTACTTACTGTTGGAGATGGATGAAGCTCATCTCTACTTTGCATTGGTGTGTTTGATGTAGTCTTTAGCTCGTTTGCTTTGAAGGTTGCAATGTGTCTTAGATGATTCTGTATTTTAGGTTTGTGTGTATTCAAGGTTGCCTTTTGCTGCATGATCCATCCTAGATGCCAAATCAAGGTAGTAAGATCAAGCTCATGATGTGGTTAAATGGTTTTGGAAAAGCTTTTTAAAGTTTTCTTAAAAGGTTTGATTAAGTACAAAAATAAATTTGTTTTCTTGAGAAACAATAGGTTTATTTCTGCTCTGTTAAAAGGCTTTTCGAAATTCTGTTAGGGCACCAAAGGTAAAGCTCAGTTTGTTATTTCAGTTAAGCTGAGCTGGCAGTTTTGTTAACATTTAACCTGTTGTTTTTAGAATCAATTTGTTGTTCTTATAACTGCTCTGAAACTATTTTTTGAAAAGTGGTTAAGATCTATTCTCTATAAAACAAAATGCTTTTCTCACATTAAAAAAAATGCTGAGCAATCACAGTTTCAACAGAGATAAAACATTTTGTGTGTGAGGAAGAGGATTAAAAAGGTTTTGCAAAGGTTTTTCAAAAGAAATATACATGTGGGCTTGTTTTTTAAGAACCTTGTGCTGGATGAAGGTGTTGGTACTGTCTTGGAGCAAATAGAACAACTAGTTTATGTTCTTGCAACACAATTTCAGGTGTAATCTTTCCCTTACTCATTCTTGTAATAGGTATAAGTGTTAGTCACTCTAGATAGGGTTTCTTGGAGTGCAAGGAATGCTGGAATAGTGTTTTTCAGCAGTGTTTGTTGAAGTTCTTGAAGGGTTCAAGAGCTGTTGTGTATGCTGAAATTGTTTGTATCTGCTTTAGTGGATTCCACCTTGGAGTAAGTTGAACTGGACGTAGCTCTTGATGAGTGAACCAGTATAAAAACTTTCTTGTCTTTCTCTTCTCATCCCTGCACTTGTTTCTGGTTTTACTTAATTCTGTCAAGAACGAAATCTGTTCATTTGAAATCAAATCTGTTAATTTTGGATTTAATAAAAATTGTTCTTCTTAATCTGGAAAAATTCTCTAATCATAAACAAAGCTTCTGAATATAAGTTTGTAATTGAATTAAGAACAAACAGGTTTCTTCATAAAAATCATGTAAAAGATTCATTGTCTATAAAGCCTTGTGTTGAATAAATTGGATTGTTCTTTTGGCATAGTGTGTGTTCTTCAATACTGTTAAAAGTGAACCAATCTGATTTAGCTATTTTTCACTATCTGGTGCAGTTCTGTTTGTGTTAGACTGTTTTGTAAAAATCAATCTGTTCATTCTAAAATCAATATGTTCTTTTACCCCTGATATACTAAAAACAGTTTGTGGTTGCGAAAATTTTATATGTTCAATTCACCCCTCTTCTCTTGAACTTAGACATTAATAGACCCAACACTTACGTCATTGTCTGAATAATAGAATGGGGACAAGGGAAGGAGGTTGTGGTATGAGGCATTATGGGTTGATGTTGGTTGTAGAATGTATGGTCTAGTTTATAACATGACAACACAATTATGCCTAAATGCAAATTTCCTTGGTTCTGGTTTAAGCGTTGTAGATCTGGTTGTGTTAAGTTTTGCACAGAACCATATTGTTTCGGATCTGAATTGCTATATCTCTTAGTTTAGGAAGGGGAAGGTTTTTGTGGCTTCTTGTTGTAGGCAAAGGAAGAAGAATATGGTAGTTGTTCATAGATATGAAGCTCTGAAGGCACCAGGAAGAATGTGCAGTATAATGAAGAACAACTCAGCTTAGCAAGTAGATGGATTATGCAGAACTGAGATGAGGGTTGTAGCAGAAGCACATAGAAGGACGTAAGGATGGATGGAGGAAGCAATGAACGAACAAAGGATGGTGGAAGAATAGAGTTTACACAGGAAGTTGTTTTAGAAGCATGCTTGGAGCAAAACCTATACAAATTGAGCAGCAAAACAAAAGAGTTTTTTTACAAAGCTGATTGGGTTAGGTGCATATGGTTTAGCTGTTAATTGAATGTAGCAGTAAAACCAATGAAGTTCTGAGCTTTTTTCAGCTTTTGTGTTAGTAATAGATGGTGTACTTAGCTTCAGTTGGTTAGATTCTCACAAATTCTTGTATGCTCTTCTCCTACTTGGGTCAGGTACTTGTATAAAGGTTGGGACATTCTTGAAGTATTTCTTTTATTTAATTTATTTTTTGCTGATAAAAAAATTAAGGAGTATGACTTTAATTTTTTAACATAATCAAAGTTGTATTTCACATATACAACTTTAACTTTGTCACCGCTGAAGTCGTGCACAGCCAATACGACTTCAATTGAAAAAATTCACATAAAAGTCGTCATGCATGCATGCACACAATTTTGATTAAGCCTTAATATTGTAAATATTTTTATGAATTGAAGTTGTCATAGGGGATGACGACTTCTATGTAAATAAATTACACAGAAATCGTGTTAGGCAGTAGCGACTTTAGAGTATTTTATGACTTAATTAAAGTCATATGGATTAGGGCTTAATCAAATTCATATCATACATGACGACTTCTATGTGAATTTTTTCAATTGAAGTCATATTTGGTGTGCACGACTTTTGGATGGATCAATGACAAAGTTGAAGTCGTATATGTGGAGTATGACTTTAGTGATGCTGAAAAATTCAAGTCATGCTCCTCGATGACGACTTCCCCATTTTTATAACTTTTTATGCAATTGCCCATTTACGTATTTTTGTCTCAAATTATACCATTCTTGTAATTTTTCCTCATATAGTTGTTTACATAACCTTTTTCCCTACTCGCTCCAGAAAAGAAACATGAAAACATTTTCTGCTTCTTTCGCTTTGCTTTCTTCATCAAGATTGTTGTTTGGTGGCCACTATCTCCCTCCCTACATCATCATGCCTCTCCTAGACTATCATAGTTCACATTCATTTAAGACTCGTATGTTTTCAACATGAGTTATCGCTTCTCACAATTATGTCGCCCCTCTGTGCTACTGTTGTTGCACTGTCGTTGTTGCTCCACTTGGGTCGCCTTTGCACTATGTTCCTCACCCTCCGCTACTGTTGCTCACATTTCCTACTTCATTTTCTTCTTCCTTTTAGTTTTTATTTTTTTTCAAAAAAAATTGTATGATTGGGGTGATTGTTTTTTAATTATTTTTGTTTATATTTAGATTGTTTTAATAGTGAATTCTTCAATGTATTGGTATTAGGCAGTGTTATATTGTCAAAATTTTAGTTGAAATAAAAATTGTTTAATATAATTTGTTTTTAATTAGTTTGTTGAATGTGTATATTTATTTTGTTTTGTTTGATATTAAAATTTACATTGTTGTTGTATCGTGTTAACCTTAGTTTTTCATTTAAGATTTAATATAAAAATTATATACTGCCTTAATTTGAAAATTTTCTATGATTTATTTTATATAAAAATAAGATGATGTAGGATTAATAATAATGTATTGAATCTTGAATTGTTCACTTTAATAGGATAAGAAGATTAATCAATTTTTAATAATTTATTATTACATATATATTTAATTTACATTACATATATTTCATGAAATTAGGTTGATTGTATTTTATATTAATCTCTGCATATATATTTGATTATGGTTGATTGCCACTTTCATTTCGGGTAAATCGAAGACCAATATGAAATATTGTCAAAATTTTGAAAAATTTAAGAAATATTGATAGAAATCATTTAGTCTCGAAACTTTTGGTTAAGAAGATACAGGGACATCGAGCTTTATTGGAGAGGAACACTCATAAATTGAAGATTCTTTTTCTTCTTCTTAGTCTTGTAAATTTTGTAGAGTAGTTGAAAATTATTTTGGACCTTGTATTTTGGGTCAAGTAAAGTAGGGTGTAAATAGAAAAAAAGAGTATAGTGTAAATAGAAAATATAGTAGAGTGTACAATAGGAAAATAGACAAAGATGACATGAAGGTCGAGATGTCCTTTCCTCAGTGGAGAGGATTTTCCTCCAATGAACGCCAATAAAGATGTACGCCAATAAAGAGGTGACACTTGTCACACTCTAATCTGAGAAAGTTTCTTCTCTTCTAAATAGGAGTCTCTCGTACATGTATTTTTAACTTTGATTTGAGTAAAGAATTGTTGTCCAATTTTTTAGACAATTCAACTTGTCAAGGTTCTCTCTAGAATTATCTTTTTGCTAAACAAATTTCTAGACTCCTCCTAGTAGTGTTGCCCAACCTAACGGTAGAAACTAAGTGTTAGTCTAACCTCACTTAGATTTCACTCATAATTTCCATTTCTTCTTGGAATTTTCTATAGTTCTTACATGATTCTACTATCATTCATCTTTCGTTGAAGAAATTCAAATTAAAAACATTGAAAAAGAAGATCTACACATGAGCATGCAAGATCGGATTGCATCAAATGTTGTTTAAAAGTTATGTACTAATGAACTAGAAAAAGTAAATCTTTTTTAATGAGATATGGTCACACCTTTGTTTGCAAAATTGAATTTTGCATGCATTTAAACAAGGTTTAAATTATTGTAATGTTTACAAAATGTACATACATATTGAGATTGAATTAATTCAGCACACATTAGTATGCTCTCAATGCAAGTCTCACTCATAGCTACTTGTGATGTTTTTGACTAATGCATGGTTCTGCTTATTCCCCAAGAAACCCTCACATATCTCAAACAGATAGTGAATTGGTAATTAACATCAATTTATGTACTTACATTCTTTAGGTGCCCCGTAACCATTTTTTTTTTCTTATTAGTGCATACTCTGGATCTAACATTTTGAAGGGTATATCAAGTGCAAGATCACAAAAACTAACATGATTGCATATCAAAGTTATTAATTTCAAAGAAATATACATTGTTTTCTTATTTTTGTTTGTCAATTAAATGTGTTTTAGATTGGTATTGAATATTCAAACTAGAGGGTATTGATTATGATTATTATATAATGCAATGGATGACAACTATTGTACAAGTTCATATTGAAAAAAATTGAGACCAAACAATTATTTAACTAATTCATTATTAATAAACTATGCCTAGTGTATGAATTAATTTTAAATTATTGTTTTTTACAACATTTCATGTATGTTTAGTCTTTTAATTCTAAATCCATTATAACTACTTTAGATTTATGTGAACAACTTATTTTATCAATGCATCACATTAAGTTAAATGATATTACAATACTTTTGTAGAATTTACCTTTCACTTATAAATTTTATGTTTAAAACTTAACATTTATAATATTTTTTTTATGAGGATTATATATATATATATATATATATATACATTATTGGTTATGACTTGTACATTAGATTGCTTTCAAAAATATAAAAGAAATGTCAAACGACGAAAGTTTATTTCCCAATCGTTGTCATATACTCCCAAAACAATGACAATTTTCTCATAATCATCCTAATATGTTAATATGTTAGCCTATAAATTTTTATTATGGACATTTATGATGCATTCATGACTACATTTTTATATTTTTATTTATAATTGTTGTTATTATGCATATATGATGACAAAATCATCACCTTATAACACTCACATTATAAAAACAATCACCTCTTTCACTAACACTACATTAGAAACCATTATTATCTTTTTTTTAACCATTATTAGTAATTTTATTTTCCTAAAAAAATTACAAAGGGCCTCTTTTCTAGTAGTAATTAATAAATGATTCTAGTAGTAATTAATAAATGAGATATATTTTAGCAGTTTCTTCCTGCACTCCCACGTTTTTCTTTCTACAACCCCACACTTTTATGCAAAGACTAAATCACCCTTATTAGTTTTTAAAATTCTAGAAATATCCTTAACATAAAAAAAAAAACCTAAAGAGGTGCAGGCAAGGATGCTCTCAGATTACGCAACTCGTGTCTTTCATGTTTTACCAGCAGCGGCACCTCCAAATCATTCTCCTTTCAATCTCACATTTTTTGTTGGTGATTTAGAGTGCTCTTGACAAAGGTAAGTAAATTTCTTTGCTTTCAGATCTGCACATCCGTTTTTTTTATGGATTTTTGTTTCCGTAAGTGCTTTCTCACATTCCAAATTATAGAATCCAGTAGAATTTTGGAACACAAAATACGGTAAAATCCCGGATTTATGCTTTCGATAAAATCCCATATTTGTGGTTCTAGGAATATTCCAGGTTTGTGGATCCGAGAAGGTTCCGAATTTGTGGATCCGGATTTGTGTTTTTATGGTCATCCTTTCTTCAACATATATAACTTCATCCTAAGACTTTTTCTATCTTCGAATGTTAAGTGTTCTAGTGGGATATAAATATGATGGAAGTTACAATTTAAATATGATGGAAGTTACAATATAATATGAATATATACAACTCAAACATCCAATCTATTCCAAAATGCATTTTATTTAATTGGACCATATCAAATGCAACGTCCCACACCATTACTATTTTTGGTTAAGCTCTTACATGAAGATTTGAATCTATGATGTGATCTTAGATACAATATTTAAATCTCTTTCACGTCACCGCTATTACTCAATTATATCCTAATTTTATTACTTCACAAATTATTATATTTAATTGAATGTTTGTTGAGAATGTTATTTTATTCTGATTTAAATATTCTTTTATTCTTCTGGATTTCGTATATGATTTGCAATGAGCTTCTTTTTTTTTCTTTTAATATTTTTTTTGGTCTATTTAGTTTATTTATATTTGTTTATACAATGCTTTTTTCTCTCTCTCTTTTGATTTCAATAGAATTTTATATTTGTTGTTTCGTGTTTATATTGGTTCAACATCTTATTCATTAGTTTTTAATTTGGTTTAACTTGAATGGTGTAATTGAACAGAAATGGTGAAGACTAGGGGAGGAGGTTCACAAGGTGATCGTCTACATCCCACAGCCTCTGTAAGAAGAAGAAAAAGAAGACATGTTAATGAAGATGAAGAACATGTTGAACATGAAGATGCAGAACATGTTGAACCTGAAGATGCAGAACATGTTGAACCTGGAAAAGCTGAACCCCAAATGGAGGTGGAGGATGAAGACGCACCTGAACTAAAAGGTGAAGGTTATCTTGGAGGTCCACGAGATGGGACACTGTTGACAGGTTATGAAGACCATGTGGTCATGCAATTATGAATGGTGTGGTAAGTAAATATGTTGTATTATGATACTTGTTCACTGTTAATTTGATATGATTTTCGTTCATTAAATTGTATATTTTATATGATTTTGGTTGGTTAAATTAGGATTGAGGAGAGTTAAAATTGGTGTCTCATGATCGAAAAATGAATAAGATGGGTGCTCCTCATCCTCGGATACTACCTACAATGGAGTTGTCAAGTTTAGTTGGACTTATTGGGGCAAGCTATGACACGATAAACAAAGGATTGTTGTGTGCCTTTGTAGAAAGGTGGCACCCCGAGACAAATTCATTTCATCTTCCTGTAGGTGAGTTGACCATCACATTGGATGATGTGTCAAATTTGTTGCACCTCCCAATTATCGGACAATTTTACACGTACCTGAGCTTGGATGCAGTTGCGGCGACTGATTTGCTTGTTGATTCACTTCGTGTAGATCGAGGAGTAGCAGCTGCTGAGACTCGTCATTGTCGGGGTGGACATGTGCCTCTAAGCTAGTTGAGGGAGATGTATGAGGGTGCATGTACCAGGAGACAATCACTACAAGAAAAATTGGAATTACATACAGTCAAAATCCGTATGTAAGACCCAAAATCCGTATATAAAACAGGTTTACATACGGATTTTTATCCGTATGTAATTACATACGGATTTATCCAGGCAGTTCCACCTATCACTTTATTGTGAAACATTAGATTGGTCCGTTCTGCCATAAGTACCTCCCTATTCCACTCAGTGGGATTGATTCAGTTCAACAATGGGTTTGAGTCAATGATTGAAAAACTGCCTTTTCTTTATCTTAATTTGTGTATAAATTGAAAAAGTTAAAAACTAGGCTCCTTGTAAAATCATGAAGACCTGAATTTACACCGGTATCATCAATTTGTTTATCTTAGATACAACCGTCTATATGATTAGATATCATATGAATAGGCCCGGCAAAAACCTTGTACAGCTTCTTCGATTTCTCGATAAAAAGAAATATGACCTACATTGGTTCGAATGTATATAGAACGCATTTGTTTTTTTATACTTCTTACTACTAGATAATGCCCATAAATTTCATGATAGGTACCTAAAGATTCATAGTGAACTTCGATAGGAACTTCTCTTGACGAAATAATGCGTAGATCTAGTCGCCACCGGAGCCACAAAGGACTATCGAAGGTTATTCTTTTCTGTTGATAAGCTCCAATTGCATCATAGGAATTACAAAAAAAAGGTTCTTTTTTTTCGTATACTTATAGTTATTATTTGGAATTCTTTCATTTTTCAAATTTCTGCAATTCCGTGGATTATACCTATTTGAATAAATACCTCGACGATTCCCACTCGTTAATATGTAAAGTCCAATAAGCATATCTTGAGTTGGTACGGAAATTGGATCCGCGATAGCTGGAGACAAGAGGTTCGTATGAGAAAACATAAGTAAACGAGCTTCTGCTTGAGCTTCTAAAGATAAAGGCACATGAACAGCCATTTGATCGCCATCAAAGTCTGCATTGAATCCCTTACAAACTAATGGATGCAAACAAATAGCACGCCCCTCTACTAAAATGGGTTGGAATGCCTGTATACCTAATCTATGCAGAGTAGGTGCTCTATTTAGCAATACGGGATGTCCCTGCATAACTTCTTGAAGTATTTCCCATACAATCGGTTCTTTTTGCCGAATTTTACTCTTAGCAATTCCTATGTTCGAAGCAAAATGTTTTCGAATTAGACCACGAATTAGAAATGTCTGGAAAAGTTCTATTGCTATTTCGCCGGGCAATCCACATCTATGTAATGAAAGTGATGGACCTACAATAATGACAGAACGACCCGAATAATCAACTCGTTTCCCAAGTAGGGTCTCGCGAAATCTTCCCTCTTTGCCCTCGATTATATCAGAAAATGATTTGTAAACCTTATTATGACCGTCCCTCATCGGCTGTCCGCGGATTCCATTATCAAGAAGTGTATCCACGGCTTCTTGTACCAATTTCTCCTGACATATTACTAATTCTCCTGGAGTAGATCTACTTGTTGTTAATAGATCGATAAGAGTATTATTCCGATAGATAACTCTTCTATATAATTCATTAATATCCGAGCTCATTAATTTACCCCCATCTACTTGAATAATCGGTCTCAATTCGGGAGGAAGAACTGGTAAGAGACATAAAACCATCCATTCTGGTTCTATATTTGTTCGGATAAAATGCTTAGCTAATTCTATACGTCGAACCAAAAAATTCTTTCTTCTTCCAACTTTTCGATCTTCCCATTCGTTTTCATTGTCCGGGGATCCCTCTTTCCCTAATTCTTTCCATTCTATCAACGAATAATCCATAATAATTCTCAAATCCAGATCGGCTAATTGTTCTCGGATAGCAACAGCTCCGCTTGAAATTTCTCGATTTCGAAATATATCAAAACCTCGGGTAGTAAAAAAAAGTGGTATGCTGTGTTTCCAAGATTGGATTTCATATTCGAATGAACCTCGTAATCGTAAGAAAGTGGGTTTTTTAACTACGGGTCTAGCAAACGAAAAATTTAGATAGGATCCAATCCAATAAGATCTCCCCCTTTGAAAATCGGACGTGAAGGTTTCCTCTCATCCGGCTCAAGTATTTATACAAAATAAAAAAAGGAAAGGTTTTTCATTTTCAAATTCTAAAAAAAAAACTCTAATCTGAAAAAAAAGGTTTACTCTTGACTCAAGTTCTCAATAAATACCAATTAACATTTCAGTGACGGATTCTTTTTTTCTTATTGATTTTCTTAATTATTTATCCAATTCTCTTTGAAGACCGAAAAGTAAGATTCTTGAGTAGTCTACCCCCCTTCGAATGCGGAATCTCCTTCAATTTATTAATGAAAAAAAAAGAAAATTAAATAAAGGAGTATTCCCAAATTCATAAGAGATTTATTTGTCTATGTATCATTGCATTTGATCTTTTAGGTCCAAACGCCGCCTCGATAGTTATGTCAGGCTGTCCTTAAGCCTATAAGCGATATATAGACTTTAGCAACCACGATATATTGACTTATTTGGAACATTATTTCAGTTCTTTATAAAAAAAAGATGGATGGAATAGCTAATTCTACAAGACAAAAGATTGATTTTTTTTCACGAGGTGGGTAGAGTTAGAAATTTCTATTTCTAATTTCATCTTTTTTTTGTTACTGAATTGACCCTAGACCAATTCCCTTTTTATTAGGGAGTATTCAATACATCCATAATTCTGAGTTTCATGTTATTCAGCCCAAGAGACATGTCAGATTCAGGGCATCCCAATTAACTGAAATGACAGTTTCTTATTTGGAATCTGTACAATAAAAATTTTGATCAAATCACACATCGCCATATACTAGACTTTCTAATTCTTTTAGAGGTTTATCTAAAAGATTTGCAATATAACTAGGAAGACGTTTCAAATACCATGCATGAGTTACTAGACATGCCAGTTTTATATAGCCCATTTGATATCTACGTATTCGAGAATCTATAAATTCTACTCCGCATTGTTCACAAAATTTTGGATCGTCCTTTTTATCTCTGATTACTCGATAATTTCCACAAGCACAAATCCCACTTTTGATAGGCCCAAAAATTCTTTCACAAAATAATCCATCTTTTTCAGGTTTATTGGTTTTATAATGAAAAGTATAGGGTTTTGTTACCTCCCCCACTATCTCTCCATTAGGTAAGATTCTTTTTGCCCAAGCACTCATTTGTTGAGGAGAAACTGATCCAA